>NC_133324.1:833366097-833563597 GCF_042186555.1 Aquarana catesbeiana | reverse complement strand
CCACTCAGTCCTTTTCTAACCCTCCCCACTCAGTCCTTTTCTAACCCTCCCCACTCAGTCCTTTTCTAACCCTCCCCACTCAGTCCTTTTCTAACCCTCCCCACTCAGTCCTTTTCTAACCCTCCCCACTCAGTCCTTTTCTAACCCTCCCCACTCAGTCCTTTTCTAACCCTCCCCACTCAGTCCTTTTCTAACCCTCCCCACTCAGTCCTTTTCTAACCCTCCCCACTCAGTCCTTTTCTAACCCTCCCCACTTAGTCCTTTTCTAACCCTCCCCACTCAGTCCTTTTCTAACCCTCCCCACTCAGTCCTTTTCTAACCCTCCCCACTCAGTCCTTTTCTAACCCTCCCCACTCAGTCCTTTTCTAACCCTCCCCACTCAGTCCTTTTCTAACCCTCCCCACTCAGTCCTTTTCTAACCCTCCCCACTCAGTCCTTTTCTAACCCTCCCCACTCAGTCCTTTTCTAACCCTCCCCACTCAGTCCTTTTCTAACCCTCCCCACTCAGTCCTTTTCATAGAACTGAATGGAGAGTTGAAGTGCTTACACAGGCCTGCCCCATAAGATGCTGACTAATGGCTCGCTGGCTTCCCTGCATCAGATAGCTGAGTTTAAAACTTGCAGGAGGGGCTGTGGGCAGCCTAATATACAGTAATGCCCTGTACACACGTTTGGACTTTCCAACAACAAAACCATGGAATTTTGTTCGAAGGGTGTTGGCTCCAACTTGTCTTGCATACACACGGTCACACAAATGTTGGCCAACAATTATGAACGTAGTGACATACGAGATGTACGGCGAGCCGATAAAAAGGAAGTTCAATAGTTATGTGATATCGCCGTTACGAACGCTAGTTTTACAAGACCGATCGCTTCCGGCTCGTCCTTGATTCCAAGCATGCGTGTTTGTACCTTGGACTTTTATCCGACGGACTTGTTTACACACGATCGGAAAGTCGGACAACACACATTTGTTTGCAGAAAATTTGAGAGCATGCTAGCCAACTTTTGTTGGCGGAAAGTCCGACAACAAATGTCCGATGGAGCATACACACGGTCAGACTTTCCGCCAACAAGCTCACATCCAACATTTCCCATCGGAAAATCCAATCGTTTGTACGAGGCATAAGTGTAACTGCACCAAAGTGATGTTTTAATTTCACAACTTGCCTATATACTTGTAGTATAAGAGAATATTGTGTGTGCTTTTATCATCACATATTGTCTCTCCCTTTCAGGCACTGTTGGCGCTGGGTATAGCACAGTCTGTGCGGACACCAGATCCTGGACATCCGTAAGATATTTTTATCATTGACATCACTAATTCTGCTTTATCTGATGTTTATTATCTTTGTTTTTGACATTTGATGATAATGGAAAAAACCTATACAACATGTTATTGCATTTGATTTGTTGATTATATATTTTTCCTAAAGTTATTGGGAGAATTTTTCCTAGACAAAAAAAACTTTGCGTGGAAAAATATGCAGCTGGTGCACTTTTTCTTCTATCCTAGTGTACGAGTGTATATCTTTTATTATCTCCCATTACCTTCCTTATAACCTAGTCCAGGATTTGTGAGAAGCGTAATAAGTGGAGAAGAATTTGATCATCAGTCAGGTCTTTACTGTAGTCTATACCCAAGTAACTAGTGCAAAACTGTCTTGAACTTCCTGTTACTGTCTGAATTGCATTTCAATATATTCCCATGGAGAATATGTTAAAGTGCTTGTAAACCTCAGTGCCGGTTCACACTGATGCGCTGTGAATTTGTTCCGTTTTTTTGTCCTGTGTGAGGTGCAATTTTACCACGAATTTCAGGAGTTGGTCATAGCTGCGATTGATGTTCTAGCCAATGGAATCATAATGTAAAAAAAAAAAGGTGTTAACTTCCTGTGTACTTCCTGGTTTTTGTGGAGAGTAGTGTGGTGGAATTCGCACATATCTGAACCAACAATGCGATTCCAGAACGATTTACATTGATGTCTATGGAGACTAAATTTGCAACGCAACACTGTAAACTCGCACAAGACCCTTTTTTTTATCGCATCGCATTCGTAGAGGAATCGCAACACATGTATGCGAAAGACCGTCATTGAAAACAATGACTTTATGGAATGCATGCGAATTTAGAATGTTAAAATGCATCAGTGTGAACCGGCACTCAGTCATAAAATGTGAACAAAGCACACATCTGAAGTGTGTACTTATCTCTCTATAAAACTTTTGAATGTGGTTTTTCTCTGGTGCTTCGTTCCTCTGTTATCAGCATGAGTCACTTCTGAGAAGTTTTCCGACGCATGAGATAAATTTGTGATGGGGGCTTAGCACAGAGCTTGTCTACTCAGTACACAGCTCTGTATTCTTTCTTAATTCCTGTTTAGTGTGTGTGTGTGTGTGTGTAGGGGGGGCTGTGAGTGCCTTTCCTGCAATCAACTATCGCCCACTGTTACTGCAGGTTTCCACCCCCTCCTCTGTGATACTGATAGATGGAGAAGGATTTTAATAGGATTCTGATCTTTTGAAGGGATGTAGGGAAGAGGAGACTGCAGATAAACAAGTAAAACTTATGTAAGAGTATTTGTTTCATATCTGTGTATCGTCTAAAACTAGTCACTTCACTGGGTATATGAGAGGGTTTACAACCACTTGCCGCCCACCCACTGTCAAATGACAGCGGAGCGGTGCGTCTCTCATTGTAGGAGGATGTCGTATGACGGCACCCCAGAACGGTCGCTCTCGCGCACCCGCAGGGGCACGGTGTGACCCCGATCTTTGTAAAGAGCCGATGACGCGCCTCTTTAACCATGTGATCGGCTGTGTTCAATCACAGCTGGTCACATGTAAATGCGAAATTGCAGTTAATCGGCTCTCCTCGCCTCACACTGATGGAGTGTGTGGCGAGGAGAGGCGATCAGTGGCATCTCCTTGCATGGGAGACCAGGGCAGGTAATTAGGGCACTGATCGTCAGTGCCCTGATTACAGTAAAGCCCCAGCAGTGCCCATTAGTGATGCCCACCAGTGCCACCTTTCAGTGCTCATCATTCCCGCCTATCAGTGCGGCATATTAGTGCCTCCTCATCAGTGCCACCTAATCAGTGCAGCCTCATCAGCGCACATCAGTGAAGGAGAAAAATTACTTATTTACAAAATTTACTGACAAACTAAAACTTTTTTTATTTTATTTTTTTCAAAATTTTCGGACTTTTTTTTTTGTAAAAACCCAGCAGTGATTTAATACCACAAAAAGAAAGCTCTATTTGTCTGAAGAAAATTATTTAAAATGAATTCAGGTACAGTGTTGCATAACCGCGCAATTGCCATTTAAAGTGCGACAGCACTGAAAAATGGCCTGGGCAGGAAGGGGGTGAAAGTGCCCAGTATAGAAGTAGTTCATGGTTGTTGCAAATGTCAGGGGCTCAACCAGAGTATTTTGAGATTGCAGATTTGAGAATGGAACCGGGATTTTCACATCACAGTGGACAGGAAGTAAGGGGAACTATAAGCAGGGTGGCAACATAAACCTAAGGTTTGACCTCTTATTATATGGTTTTGGTAAATCTGAAGACAAAATTATGCAGATAATCTAATAGTGTGTATAGGGCTTTAGGCAGAAGCTGGAAAATCAATGCAGACTCCCTGCTCGAAAACCCCATAAAGTGCCTATTTTAACAGGACTGCCTAGCCCCATCTGTGTATAGGTGGTTTAGAGCAAAGCTAAACGTACTTGTTGTTTTTTTTTTTTTAACAGTCCCACCCAGCACCACCATCTTCAACCGTCTTCATTGGCCGGCACGGGGTGACGTCACTCCATCATATGCACCGAAGTCAGTCATTGATTGATGCTATGTTCGCTTCCCACAGTGGGCCCAAGCATAGCAGATCCCCGTCCATTGCTCAGGACCCTCATACTGAGGAACAAGGGGCAGGAGATCATGAAGTTCTTTCAAAGGATCAGGAAGAGGCTGATGTCTCCTCTTCCGAAGATCCTAATATGGAGGGAGCAGCCTCACAAGAGAGATTGTTGGTACACTCCCTTACTAAGTTGATTCGCAGGTTACTGACTGTAGCGCAGTCTATTGATGAGCCCACCTCTGGTTTGGGGTCACTAAAGCCTCTCCAATCTGTGGATGCCTTTCCTATCCATTCATGGCTAAAAAAGCTGACGTATTCTGGGTGGGAGCACCCAGATAAACAGTTTTTTCCTCCAAAAAAGTTTTCTATACTTTATTCTATGGAGGAAGAATTCTATAAGAAATGGGGGATTCCAGCAATTGATGCTGCTATATCCTCGGTAAATAAAAACCTGACTTGTCCTGTTGACAATGAGCAAATGTTGAAGGATCCAACCGATAAAAAGTTGGAATTTCTTTTTAAAAACAACATTGCTCTTGCAGGTTCAGTTGTGCAGCCGGCTCTTGCGGCGATTGGAGTATCTCAGTCCATAAAGGACCAGTTTGTGGAGGTACTCAAGATTATTCCTGATCAGCAGGCCCAGCAATTTGCTGGCATTTCAGAGGCACTGTGTTTCACAGTGGATGCTATGAAAGATTCTATTATTCAAGCCTCACAGATAATGCTAGGGCTGGTACATATGCGCAGAGTCCTATGGTTGAAGAATTGGTCAGCCGAAGCACCATGTAAAAAGCTCTTGGCCAGTTTCCCATTTCATGGTGAACGGTTGTTTGGAGACGATCTGGATAAGTATATCCAAAGAATTTCTAATGGGAAAAGTTCTCTTTTACCAGTAAAGAAGAAGTTTAAACGTTTTTCCTTTTAAACGTGCATCTTCTCCAGTGCCAGGAGCATCTGCCATCAGACAGTCTTGACGGGCTCCACCGTCGGGTTCAAGAGGAAGACCTCAGGGGTAGTCCCAGGGCCAAAAAAGGACTTTTGGCAGGAAGCCCGTGAAGCAAAATGCTAAAGCCTCCTTATGAAGGGGCGCCCCGCTTGCTCGGGTGGGGGCTTCCTCAATTTCTCTAGGTTACAAACTAGAATTCCCATCTCCCCGTTTTTTAAAATCAAACGTTCCCAGAGATCAAGTCTCTCTGGCTCTGGATCATCTCTTGTCTCAGAAAGTGATATTAGAGGTTCCCACAGAAGAGCAGGGATCAGGGTTTTATTCATACCTCTTCGCGGTACCAAAACCAAACGGGGAGGTAAGACCCATTTTTAGATCTCAAGGATCTAAACCGGCACTTGAATATCTGTTCCTTTCGCATGGAGTCAATCCGATCGGTTGTCTCCATTCTACAAGGAGGAGACTTTTTGGCATCGATCAATATCAAACATGCCTGTCTCCACGTGCCAATTTTTCCCGCTCATCAGAAGTTTATACGCTTTGAGGTAGAGAATCGTCATTTTCAGTTTGTGGCTCTGCCGTTTGGTCTAGCCACCGCACCATGAGTGTTCACGAAGATCTTGGCTCCTCCTTTAGCCAGGTTAAGGGCTCAGGGTATAACAATTCTAGCCTACCTAGACGATCTGCTTTTAGTAGATCAGTCACCTGTCTAAACCAAAGTTTAATCTCAGCCATAAGCTACCTAGAATTCCTAGGCTGGATTATCAACCTAGAAAAATCCTCCTTAAAACCATCAAGGAGATTACAGTATTTGGGGCTGATCATAGATACTGTTCAAAAGAAGGTATTCTTACCCCAGGGAAGGATCAGCTCCATAAAGGAACTGATTCGACTTGTCAAAACAAAGAGAAATCCTTCCATTCGGCTGTGCATGAAATTGTTAGGGAAGATGGTGCCATCGAGTCCGTCCCTTATGTGCAGTTTCATTCAAGACTGCTGCAAAACAGTATTCTGTCGACCTGGAACAAGAAGATCCTGGCTTTGTACTTTCTAATGCGCTTATCCCCCAAGGTGCGTCAGAGCCTCAATTGGTGGTTGATATCCAGCAACCTTCAACAGGGAAAATCCTTTCTACTAGTATCCTGGAAAGCAGTAACAACGGATGCCAGACTTCTAGGCTGGGGGAGCAGTCCTGGAAGAGGCTTTTGTCCAGGGGAAGTGGTCCAAGTCAGAAAGGACCTTACCCATCAATATTCTATAAATTTGTGCGGTACGTCTGGCCCTAGAGGCCTGGACGCTCAGATTACAAAATTGTCCTGTCAGGATTCAATCCAACAATGCCACGGCTGTAGCTTACTTCAATCACCAGGGGGGCACGAGAAGTCGTGCAACCCAAAAGGAGGTGAATCAAGTTCTATCTTGGGCAGAAAGCAACATTCCTTGCCTATCGGCGATTTTCATTCCAGGGATAGAAAATTGGCAGGCGGACTACTTGAGTCGCCAACAATTGTTTCCGGGAGAATGGTCCCTTCACCCCGACATCTTTCTGTCGATATGTCAAAGATGGTGTGTTCTGGACGTGGATATTCAACAACAAAGTCCACAACCTTTGTGTCAAGGACAAGGGATCTGCTGGCATGCGGAACAGACGCCTTGGTCTTTCCATGGGATCAGTTTTCACTGATGTGTTAACTCCAGTTCTGCTTCCGCGCCTTCTTCGCAGGATCAAGCAGGAAGGGAAAGAGGTGATTCTGATGGCCCCAGTGTGGCCCAGATGATCTTGGTTTGCCGAGATCATAAAGATGTCGGTAGGGGACCCTTGGACCCTGCCGCTGTGGTCAGACCTTCTCGCGCAAGGTCCGGTATTCCATCCTACTTTACAAACGCTAAATTTAACAGTTTGGCTATTGAAACTCACATTAAAAAGACCGTGGGTTATCTCCTTCAGTAGTGTCTACTTTGGTTAATGCTGGGAATGCCGGCCTCCAGAGTCATATAATATAGAGTCTGGAAGGCATATGTCTCCTGGTGTGGATCCAGGGGTTGGCACCCCAGAAAGTATGTCCTAGGTAGGATCCTTGGATTCCTGCAGATGGGACTGGAAATGAAGCTGGCCTTGAGTACTATCAAGGGCCAGGTCTCTGCCTTATCAGTATGGTTTCAACGGCCTCTTGCTTCTCACTCTCTGGTTTGTAACTTTATTAAAGGGAGTAATGCGGATTAATCCTCCCGTCGGGACACCCCTGAACCCTTGGGATTTGAATTTAGTCTTATCTGCTTTATAGAAACAGCCTTTGAGCCTATACAGGATATTCCCTTGGTTCTTTTGACGAGAAAGATAATCTTTTTGGTTGCCATATCCTCTGCCAGAAGGGTATCGGAATTGGCGGCTCTTTCTTGTAAAGAGCCATATTTGATTATTCATAAGGATAAGGTGGTATTGCGGCCTCGTCCTGAATTCCTACCAAAAGTGGTGTCAGGTTTTCTTTTAAACCAGGATGTTTTGCTGCCTTTTTTCCCAGAACCTCGATCTAGGGAAGAGAAGTCACTACATTCCCTTGATGTAGTGAGAGAGCGGTCAAGGTCTATTTAAAAGAGACAGTTCAGATTTGCAAAACAGATGTTTTGTTTGTATTGCCAGAAGGTCCTAAAAGAGGACAGGCAACATCAAAATCTACTATTTCCAAATGGATTCATGAAAGTGATTGTTCAAGCTTATGGTCTAAAGATGAAGATTCCTCCTTTTCATGTTAAAGTGCACTCCACCAGGGCTGTTAGTGCTTCTTGGGCACTGCATCACCAGGCCTCCATGGCTCAGATCTGCAAGGCCGCAACTTGGTCTTCAAGCCATACATTTACCAGATTCAATCAAATCGATGTAAAAGGTCATGAGGATAATGCCTTTGGGCGCAGTGTACTGCAGGCTGCAGTATGAGTCCTCAAGTCTCTTAATTCCCTACTTTTTTGGTGTCTCCCTCCCTTCAGTTGCCATTGCTATGGGACATCCCACATAGTAACTACTATGGCTCTGTGTCCCGTGATGTACGATAAGGAAATAGGATTTTTATAACAGCTTACCTGTAAAAACCTTTTCTTTGAAGTACATCACGGGACACAGAGATCCATCCCTTCTTTTTGTTATACACGTGTATTGGTTGGCTACAAAATTGAGGTTCTCCCAGTAGTGGGAGGGGTTATATAGGGAGTGTACTTTTTGTCTTAGGGCATGCCAGTGTCCATCACCTGAAGGTGGCCTATAACCCACATAGTAACTACTATGGTTCTGTGTCCAATGATGTACTTCAAAGAAAAGGATTTTACAGGTAAGCTGTTATAAAAATCCTATTGTTCTGATATCACCTTGGAAAAATTCTGAAAGCAGAATAAAGCAAAAGCAAGCCATTGTCTACACCTACTAACCAGATTCTAGCTCACAATTATTCTGGTTGCTATGAGAAGCTGCTTGACTTTTCTCTGCTGCAGGTTTCATAAATTGGCCCCTGTATTTTGTTAGAGCCCAAATCTCCATCCCTTCTACTTCTCCAGCAGCCGCTCTTACACAAAACATCTTTGCATGGAAAGCACAATAAGCCTTTTCGAAGCCTGTAATTACTAGCTCTTTGGACTTCTAAATGCAAAAAAATATATAAATATGAAAATGTATTTTCTATATTAAAACATCTAAAATTACACATAACGACACAAGGAATTAAATTTGGAATTGTATTCAGCAAATATTTAAATGCTACCCTGTTCATTAAACATCTGAATGCATTAAAAAAAGGGATTAAATCAATTTCATCAGCAGCTGTGGTGCATAACATTAAAGTAATAAGATTAGATCTAAATAGCCTATGCAGGGAAGGGATTAGAAAAAAATACAGGATGAAATTACTTTTTTTTTATATGAAACACTGAAAAGGGCACGGAATTATAATACTATATTAAATGGCTCTGCCCCACTCTTAATTTGTGTACTTTTTGCGATGTATTTTATTTTAATATGTGTATATTTTTCTAGAGCCTAGAGTACATATTTTTACTGAATCTTAAAATGCACATATTGCCCAATCCTATCAGCACATTACACGTACTCTCCAACATACATTTCAATTACATCCTGCAAACACAAGACCAATATTTCTTAAACAAAGCTTTATTTTCGTAATACCTGTGCAGGCTCCTTTTCTTTCACGTCTTAAAATCTGAATTTTTTGCTAGAACTTACCTTAACCCCCCCCCCCAAAAAAAATTGCGTGTGTGTGTATATATTCAGAGACCGTATAGGTTAAATTGGTGGCAGCTGCAATTTTTTTTATGTTGCTCTGTATTTGTGCAAATGTTTAATGCATTTTGTCAGGAATAACACTCTCTAAAGTGAATTTTAGCACAAACAAACACATAACATTATCCATTTTTTGGAAAAATATAAAAGACTGTTGTGTTGTAAATAGAAACCAAACATGTCAAGTCTTGAAGCTGAATTCCAGGAATTCAGCTACTTTGTAAAAACTGCTGGCATACCATGAGAGTTAAGTTTAAATAAGGGGCCTGCCATCTTGTGGACTTAACTCTATTATTCACGTCTGACAGGTTTATTGAGCTTCAGGAAGATTACTTCAAGAGCTCTAACACTGATCTCTGTGGTCTCAGTTCCTTCAAGAACAGAGTCGCTGGAACTGCTATGCCCGCCCCTCCCCTCCTTCTGCCCATTCACAGAAGCCTTTTTATTACGCGAACCCATTCACAAAATACAAAGGCTTCTGTGATTGGGCAGCATAGGGGAGGGGCAGGAATAGCTATTGTGTGTGCTTCTCTCCTCTAACAGCTGAGGTTATCCTCCCAGGAATGCAAAAAAAAATGTTGCATATACATAATAGGGATAAGTCCCGGAGGTGACATGCACCTAATTGGACCTAATTCATAGTGTCTGCACTTTTTGCAAAGTTTTTTGAGTTCCTGCAATTCAGCCTTAAAATTGCACACACCTGTGAAATGGCAAAAATCAACGTTACCAAAAATTGTCTATTGGTGATGTTTTGAAAGCCTTTACAGCTGCCTGAATCACTGAAAGCTGGTTGCTGGATGAAAAAACAACTTTCTGCAACTGCATAGAAACCAATCGGCTTCCAGGTTTTATTGCCAAAGCTTGATTGAACAATCTGAAGTTAGAAGCTGATTGGCTACCATGCACAGCTACACAAGATTCTGGGTGCACTAGCTTTAGTAAATCTAACCCTAAGACCCCTTTCACACTGGGGCGGTTTGCAAGCGCTATTGCGCTAAAAATGGCGCCTGCAAACCGACCCAAAACAGCCGCTGCTGTTTCTCCAGGAGCGGTGCGCTAGCAGGACAGGACAAAAAGTCCTGCTTGCAGCATCTTCGGAGCGGTGTATACACTGCTCCTTCACCGCTCCTGCCAATTGAAATCAATGGAGCAGCGTAGCTATACCACCTGCAAAGCACCTCTGCAGAGGCATTTTGCGGTGGTTTTTAACCCTTTCTCAGCTGCTAGCAGGGGGTAAAACCGCCCCCGCTAGCGGCCGAATACCGTCACTAAAACGACAGTAAAGCGCCACTCATAGCGGCGCTTTACCGCCGACGCACCTCCCACCCCAGTGTGAAAGGGGCTTTAGGGTCATGGTACAGCTGGTTGTAGTTAGTCACATTCAGCTAGACTTATTCTATAATATAGAAGATGTTTGCTACCCATCCAAGTAGCTTGCTCAGCTCTAAAAAGTATCAGTAACATACCTCAGGGTTTATAGCCATATGGGTAAAGCTATGCACTTGCAGATTTTTGAACAACTGTTTGTATAAATAGTCATACGAACCATCATCTTTGTACATTTGATGACTAACTGTCGTTGGAAAGTAGTTCAAAATTTCTTTTGCTTTAAGGCTCCATTCAAACCTGAGCGTAGCAATTTACTGGCATTTTTCTGGTGTTTTTTTAAGTGTTTTTGTAGCTTTTTACAATAGTTTTTAAAGCATTTTAGAAGCATATTACAAGTGTTTTACAGCTTCAGGCATTTTTGTTTAGCCAATTGAAAGCACTAGGGGGAGGAGAGGAAGAAGATATTAGGGATGGAGAGCTGCTGTTTGAGCAGAAAATGAGCAACAAAACGCTCAAGTCAGGCGTTGAGGTCTATGGGGCCACAAAAGCTTGTAATCTGCCAAAAAGAGGCTCATGTATTTTTTTTTTGAGTGACAGGTGTTTTGCTTCAAGACAGCACAATGCTCATATGTGAACAGGGACCATTGAAATGAATGGGATTTGACTTGCAAGCTTCATGCAGAAAATGATAATCCCAATGTAATTCCAGTCTACCCCATATTAGATCTGTCCGGGATCCACAGGTGTGGGCTGGGCACGGCATCATTATGCCTGAGGGTCATCTGTTATTTTTTTTGATGAGATGAAACGACAATTTCATCTACCCTCCTGGACGTTCTTTAGGTTTTTACAACGAAAACATGCAGTCCAGGCGCAATTTCCTGATTCGGTTGCCCTGACCTCACATTCAGAGGAAAAACTGCTAACCACTTGTAACATTGACAAGCCGTTGTCCTCCATATACCTTTCCACTCACATTTTGCAGACAATCCTATTTTCCCTGCTATATACCACTATCTATTGAGCCATGCAATACTGATTTTTGTTTGTGACAATGCAATAAAGGCTTGAGTTATAGTTTTTGGTGGAATATTGAATGCGTGTTGGATGATCTATGTTAAAACGACTACTGGCAAAGATTATTTCATCTAATGCTAATGTCTGTCTATGTGAAATTGTAATCTGCTCACTATCCTAATAGATGTTACACGTGTAATGCTGTAATTGTCCTACTAAAGTTTATCTGTTAAAAAAAGAAAAAAAAAGTACAATGAAGGGAATTTATCAAAACTGGAGCAGCTGTGCATGACAACCAATCGGCTTATTTTTTTAGCTTGTTCAGTTAAGCTTTGAAAATGAAAGAAAGAAGCTGATTGGTTGCCATGCACATCTGCTCCAGTTTTGATAAATGTTCCCCAGTTTTCAAACAGCAATTTTCTTAAAGTCACTTTTAATGTGCCTTCCACATTTTTCATGGCCCCCCATTCATTTCTTTTATTGCGTTAAACATAGAGATTTGTATCTTGTTCACTGCTGTCACAAGGCCCTGTTGCTTAACAACTGAAAAACGATATCAGCCAGTAACCACTGTGTAGCATTGCAAAGCAAGAAGTAGAGAGTGTATGTGTAGATGGTTCATCTATAATGCTTATTACATATACAATACGTTTACATATGCAATTACATATACTTTTTTTGTTTTTTTTTAATGAACATGCCTATACTTGCCTGCTCTGTACAATGGTTTTGCACAGAGCAGCCCCGATCCTCTTCTTCTGGGGTCTCCTGCTGGCACTCCTGGCCCCTCCTCTTCATTGGGTGCCTCCCATAGAAAGCTGCTCTCCCTGGGGGCACACGTACGGGTTCACTCCCATGTCCCGCTGCTGCCTCCATTGACACAGACAGCAGGACTCGGCTCTGGCCCCCGCGTCACACGATTTAATTGACAGCAGCAGGAGCCGATGGCTCCTGCTGCTATCAATCTGTACAATGAAGAGAGAGATAGTGGCTGGAGCCATTGCACTCGTGCGCTGGGTTGGATTTGGCTCAGGTAAGAAAAAGGGGAGGGAGGGTCTGGGGGGAGGGTAAGCTGCAGCACAGAAGGTTTTTCACCTTAATGCATAGAATGCATTAAAGTGAAAAGTTCCACTTTAAGGTTTTAGTCTGAAAATTAAGTCCTGCTAGATCACTTCAGGCTGGCCCCTTTTGCAGGTATAGCTATGTAACAAAAAAAAAAAAAAAAAAAAGTCCCTATACTGTTTAAAATCCCGTAATACACTGTTTCACCCTGTTCTGCACATGTTCAGTTGCTCTCCATTTCTAGGCACTGCTGAGTTTGTAGAGGCCGATCTGCTGACACCCTTAAAGCAGAATTAAAACTTCATATCCTTTTAGAGCCCTTTCACACTGCCAGTGCGGGGGGTGCCGGCGGTAAAGCGCCGCTAGTTTTAGCGACGATTTACTGTCATTTTGGAGGCGCTTTTAAGCTGCTAGCGGGGTGCTTTTAACCCCTGCTAGTGCCCGAATAAAGGGATAAAAGCGCCTGCAAAGCGCCGCTGCCCATTAAATTCAGTGGGCAGGGGCACTTTAGGAGCAGTGTATACACCACTCCTAAAACTTGCTTGCAGGACTTTCTTTGATGTCCTGCCACCGCACCGCTCCAGTGTGAAAGCACTCGGGCTTTCACACTGGGATTGCAAATGAGGCATTTTTCAGGCGCTTTACAGGCGCTATTTTTAGTGCTAAAGCGCCTGAAAAACGCCTCCAGTGTGAAAGGGGTCTTACAGCCAAGGAAGCTTCTTCTATTTGAACTGCAACTGGCATGGTGCTGCACATGTGAACAGTTATGACATCAGCCATTTGATGGTTTGACAGTTGAGGACACAATCAAATTAGTCAGTTTTTTGAAACCGGTAAATCAGTGGGTTTAGTTCCGCTTTATAATTTACAGCTGGGGCTCTGAGCTTCTGCAAAATGGCAGCCTCCAGCAAGAAAAAACAGGAACACTGCTGGAGGCAATATACAGCACGCAGTCATTTTGGTAGCATAATTATTAATTTGGAATGTATGTTCCTTGCTAAAGAACATTATTTAGTTGTTATTGGTAAAGTTCCACTTTAAGGCTTTAGAACCATGTTAAAGTCACAGTATGTAAGTGTAGGTTGCAATAATTAGTGAAGTCGACATGTTGCTGGGCCTGACTTGACAAAGTTGCCAGCTAGGAGCCAGGTACTAGTTTGTAGAAAGGGTACAGTGGAGGGTAGTAGAAAGTACATTGGGGTCACTATAGGAAGAACAAAGAAGGAAATGAGAGGTGGCGCTGGCCAGGGACTATCTACAGGTTGCAGGGGTTTTAAAACCCTAACCATTATTTCAAACAAATCTGTTTGATGTGTGCATCTAAACAAATGCATAGATAAGACTACAATAACCTTTTAATGTCATCTCCAAACTCCAGATAACTGCACAGCTTCTCTGTCTAATTTCCATATTTCTTCACTTTTTCATTTCACAGGTATGGCTTTACAAACATGCGATATATTGCTTCCTTGATCAGTGGTGTAGGCATTTTTATGATGGGTTCCGGATTATCATGGTACCATGGTATCATGGGTTTAATGCATCCTCAGCCAATAGAATCGTTTCTATGGGTAAGTGCATGTCTTTCTTTTTTCTATACCCGGACAACTATTTCTGTGCTTGCTAAAGTGTTTCTCTTTCTTCTTTTCCAGGCATATTGTATACTTGCAGGATCATTAGTTTCTGAAGGAGGTAGGCAGTCTTTCGTTTTTGATTCTTAAAGTAAATATAGCATGAGTCTTATTTCTTTGCATGTTCTACACAATTGAGATTGTGCAGAAAAAGCTAGATGGTGTTTCTTTTGCTTTGTTTTTCCATCTGTGAATGAGCAATAAAGATGCAAACTGATAAAAAGCTCATAAATTCAATAGATGTATAGGATCAGCTGATAATGTAGTTTATAGAGCAATATTTCTCAACTCCAGTCCTCAAGTACCCTCAACATGTCATGTTTTCAGGCTTACCATTATTTTGCACAGGCGATTTGATCGGTTTCACTGCCTTAGTAATTACCACAGCCGTTTCATCTGAGGGAAAGCCTGAAAACTTGGCCTGTTGGGTGTACTTGAGGACTGGAGTTGAGAAACATGGTTATAGAAGGTATAGCATATAAAATATAGACATTTAGCTTATGTTTAGTATAATTCCCATATTTGCCATAATTTTTCTTTCCCAACATTTCAGGTTGTGGTTGATTTTACAGACAAGTCACAGACCTAGGCAGTATTTGCTATATAAGCTATACAAGTATGTGATGAAAAGGCAGGACTTACAGTGTAAACTGCATGTCAAACAATTGGAGGATGCAGGCATATAGGCAGCTAATGTTACATACAGGTCTCCATTACAGTGCTTGTATCTGCCCACTATCTTCTCCCATGCCTCCCTAGCGGTTATTGCGCCACCTATCACTTTAGCTTAGATGATCAATAAAAGTGATTGGGAAGTGTGAAAAGGCTCGGACAAGCTTAAGCCTTATGGAAAAAATCACTTTGTGACAAGTGCAGAGGGTTAAAATCCTGTGTCCCCATCTAACCAAGGTCCAATCCTTTTCCTTTCAAAAACAAACAAAAAAAATTTGGCTTTAGATGCACTTTAACCACTTCAGCCCCGGAAGGATTTACCCCCTTAATGACAAGGCCATTTCTTTTTCATACGTCATGGGACACAGTTAGGCTAATATTCATTAACTGCTGGGTTATACTTCATCTCCAGGTGAATGGACACTGGTAAACCAAAGGTCTTTAGACAAGAAGTGATCACCTATAACCCTTCCCATACAGGAAGTACTTCAGTTTTTTACCAGTGTCTGCAAGGTGGATGCCACGGTTGTTTGAGCTCTCTGAGCTCCAGGTTTCTAGTCCCACAAACGGTTCTTAAATGAATCAAGGGTTTGACCGATCGGATCCATTTGACACAGGCTTTATATGCTTAGAAAAATGGTACCCGAGACTCGCAAAAGAAGACTCAAGATCCTGTGAGGTTTTGCCTGTAATGCGGCCTCCGGGCGCTGGACTCTGCAAAGTGGAATCATGGACACCACAGCGGTAAAGGATTCCTGCAGGGTGCTGTACAGGTCCAATGGAGTGGACCCTAAACATGAAAAGGGTACCCAGTCCCTGAAGGTCCTCAAGTGACAAGAACCCGCCGTGAAGGGTGAAGATTGGGCTTTTAGTTTCTTAGCTGTCCTACGCCTGGACGGGTAAGTGAAAACCCTTTATTATTATTATTGTGGGGTGTCCTAGTGATTGTAACAATCCGTCAAGCTAGCTAAAGGCTGGACACCTGTGTGTGCGGTGACCATACGGGGGGAGTTTTTGGGCTAGCTGTGGGTGTTTGCAAAGTGTACCTTTTTTGCTTGTGTCTGGCTGATTTTTTTTTTTTTTTTACCTGTATGATGGCGCACGATGGTGCCCCATTTTGCCTTGGTACGCCATGGCGCACGTTTGTTGGCAAAAGCACCGCTGGGCTCAGCAGTTTGTCTGAGGAAGAAGGTATGCCTTTGAAATGCATCAGCCAGCAGTGGTTCATATATCCTCTCTCTCGTCATCTGGAGACTGCTATTATTAGACGGATTGCCACAAGTTAAAGGCTTTTAAATTGCAGTTCCTTTCATATGCTTGTAAGTAGTTTTTCATTCTTTCCTTTATTAAACAAATCAAAGGATAATGCACAAGGCTGGTGCGCCCTCTTTTTTTCTATTCTCTTTCTGATTGCTAGGATACCCCTATCCTGGAAGGCAGCAAGGCCTGAGACATTATCCATCCTGAACTTTAGATCACCTGACCAACACACTTGTGCGCAAGAGTATTTGTTTGCTGTTTCCAGAAGGCAGCTGTGAGACAAAGAGCAGGCTCTGAACCAGGCACTTGCAGCGGTTAATTTCTCCTTACACGGGTCACGTGAGTCACCAGGTGTTGCTTGACAGACTAAAGGTGCTTGGCAGGATTGTTGCATACCGGCTTGGTTAGCCCTATGAAAGGGTCTCCCTTCTGAGGTGTGTTAATACTACACCCAGGTGCTCCCTTTTTGTGGCTAGTAAATGTCTTAAAAAAAGAGGTGGGGCATTAACACCACAGGGAAGGGCGGCACACCTATGTCATCAGTAGTTCCTGATGAACCTAGTCATTTCCCTAGTGTTGTATCCCCTGAAGGTCCGAAAAGTCAACCTTGAGACCAGCTTAAAGTCTAAAGTATTTAGGTCTGATCCTAGATACGGTCCAAGCAAGAGTATCCTTGCCACCCGCAAGGATCTGTGCCCTGAAAGATCAGGTACATCAGATAAAGGGCACCAGACAACCTTCCATTCGGCTCTGTATGAGTCTTCTAGGGAGGATGGTGTCCTCCGAGGCAGTGCCCTATGCCCAGTTCCATTCCAGACCTCCTACAGCAAGACCTCTTGTTGGCTTGGAACAGAAGAGGACAAGCCCCGGTTTCTCCAATGTTCTTATCTCCTCAGGCACGCTTAAGCCTAAACTGAAGTTTGCAAAATCAAAACCTGCGAAAGGGAAAAATCCTTCCTCCCGGTAACTTGGAGCGTACTGGCTACAGATGCCAGTCTCTCAGGCAGGGGAGTGACCATAGAGGGGCTCACAGCTCAGGGGAAATGGTCAAGGACAAAACAGATCCTGCCCATCAACATCCTGGAATTACGGGCAGTACATCTGGCCCTACGGTCCTGGACGGTGGAGCTTCAGGACTGCCCTATGGTTCAGTCTAACAATGCCACTGCAGTGGCATATATAAACCACCAAGGCGGTACCAGAAGTCGTTCAGCTCTGAAGGAGGTGAACCACATACTAGCCTGGGCAGAGGGACATGTGCCATTTCATTTGGCAGTCCATATCCTGGGAGTAAAGAACTGGAAGGCACAGATTATTTCAGCCGCCAGCAGATCTGCCCAGGGGTATGGTCCCTACACCCAGGGGTGTTCCAGAAAATTTGCCAATGTTGGGGATGGACAGAGGTCGACCTACTGGCATCCAGGTTCAACAACACGCTACAGCAGTTTGTGTCCCGAACAAGAGATCCTCTGGCAATCCAATCGGAGTAGATGCTGTGGTAGTTCCATGGAGCCAGTACTCCCTGGTTTATGCTTTCCCTCTGGTCCCTCCCCTTACACATTTGTTGAGCAGGATTCGGAGAGAGGAAGTTCCAGTTATTCTGGTGGCACCAGCCTGGCCCAGAAGGCCCTGGTTCCCAGAGATTGTGAAACTGACAATAGACGGGCCATGGACGCTTCGACGTCGCCCCGATTTACTGTCTCAAGGTCCTATATTGCACCCCAATTCACAATCTCTAAATTTGACAGCATGGCTATTGAAGCCAGTGTGTTAAAGGACCGTGGCATCTTGCGACCAGTGGTGTCTACCCTAGCGATTGCTAGAAAAGCGGTCACTAGGAAGATCTATCATAAGGCCTGGAAGACTTATATTGCTTGGTGTGAAGCCAAAAAATGGCATCCTCGGAAATACCTGTTTGGGAGAATTCTTTCTTTTCTACAGTCAGCTGTGGAAATCAAATTTGCTTTGAGTACAATCAGAGGTCAAGTTTCGACCCTATCAGTATTCTTCTAAAGGCCTTTAGCCTCCCATTCACTGATCTGAACCTTTATGCAGGAGGCTGTGTTACAGAAGCAACCATTTGAGCCTATCAAGGACATTCCATTAGACTTGCTGTCATGCAAGCTAGCCTTCCTCATGGCCATCACCTTGGCTAGAAGGGTGTTGGCAGCCCTTTCCTGCAGGGTACCATACTTGATCCTTCACCATGACAGGGTCGTGTTACGACCTGTTCCATCCTTTTTGCCAAAAGTGGTGTCGGCCTTTTATTTAAATCAGGAAATTATTTTGCCTTTTTTTTTTTTCTCTCAGCCTCGTTCGGCAGAAGAGAGAAGACTGCATTCTTTGGATGTTGTCCGGGCAGTCATGGTTTATTTGTCTAGATCTGCAGAGATCTGAGGTTAAGACTCCTTTTTTGTTTTACCAAACGGACCCAAGAAGGGGCAGGCAGCTTCCATTGCCAATTTGGTCCGTCAATTGGTCATTCAGGCCAAAGTGGCACATAATTGTGAAGTGGAAAATGATAAATGGTTCTCTAAATTGTTTACACGTAAATATCTGAAAAATGTGGCGTGCATTTGTATTCGGCCCCCATTTACTCTGATACCCCTAACTAAAATTTAGTGGAACCAATTGCCTTCAGAAGTCATAAAAAGTCTGCCTGTGTGTAATTTAATCTCAGTATAAATACAGCTGTTCTGTACACCCCTCAGAAGTTTGTTAGAGAACCTTTAGTGAAAAAACAGCATCATAAAGGCCAAGAAACACACCAGACAGGTCAGGGATAAAGTTATGGAAACGTTTAAAGCAAGGTTAGGTTGTAAAAAAAATATATCCTAAGCTTTGAACATCTCATGGAGCACTGTTCAATCCATCATCCGAAAATAGAGAGTATGGCACAACTTTAAACCTACCGAGACATGACCGTCCACCTAAACTGACAGGTCGGGCAAGGAGAGCATTAATCAGAGAAGCAGCCAAGAGGCGCATGGTAACTCTGGAGGAGCTAAAGCTCAGGTGCGAGAATCTGTCCACAGGACAACTATTACCTGTGAACTCCACAAATCTGGCCTTATGGAAGAGTGGCAAGAAGAAATCCATAAGAAGTGCTGTTTGCAGTTTGTGAGAAGCCATGTGGGGGACACAGCAAACATGTAGAAGAAGGTGCTCTGGTCAGACCAAAATTGAACTTTTTGACCTAAAAGCAAATGTGTGACAGATAACCAACACTGCACATCACCCTGAACACACCATCCCCACCGTGAAACATGGTGGTGGCAGCATCATGTTGTGGGGTGCTTTTTTTCAGCAGGGGCAAATAAGCTGGTCAGAGTTGATAAGAAGATGGATGGAGCCAAATACAGGGCAATCTTAGAAAAAAACCTGCAAAAGATTTGAGACTGGGGCAGCGGTTCACCTTCCAGCAGGACAACCACCCTGATCATACAACCAGAGCTACAATGAAATGGTTTCGATTAAAGCCTGTTCATGTGTTAGAATGGCCCAGTCAAAGTCCAGACCTGAATTCAATTGAGAATCTGTGGCAAGACTTGAAAATTGCTGTTCACAGACGCTCTCCATCCAATCGGACAGAGCTTGAGCTATTTTGAAAAGAAGAATGGGCAAAAATGTCACTCTCTATATGTGCAAAGCTGGTAGAGACAAAAAGACTTGTCACTATAATTGAAGCGAAAAGTGGTTCTAGTAAAAACCATTTATCGTTTTCCCTTTTTTTGGTTGTAACATGAAAAAATGTGGAAAATTTCAAAGGGTATGAATACTTTTTCAAGGCACTATAGGCAACCCTGGAGAAGTGGATATCAAAGGCTACCAGGGCACCATTATTATGTTTGTTTTTTTTAGAGTGCGAGCTTAGCAAGATCCCCATCAAAAGGTAAGGAAGGTTTGAGGAGTTCAAGTGTCAGGCGTTAGGAACGCGCAGAGCACATTCTGCTTTTGCTTTTCACTGCTGTTTACAAAATAAGATTTACGGCCCGTTCACACCACATGCATCTTCTGTATCAATAACGCATGGGAAGTAGGTTATATGGTTATATGATGGCATAGTAAACACCAGTACAGTCAGTTTCAGAAAAAAGAACATGCTGCATTTTTCCTGCACTGGACTTTACTGGAATGCATCAAAAAGCACCGGACCCCAATACACTAAAGGTCGGTTCATACTGCAACAGCACACTCCTGATCCAGTCCGGATGTGTTTCTGCATGCGTGTTTTATGTGTTTCCGGGTGCATTCCAGGTGCTTTTTTTTTTTCTTCCTATTTCCTGTCTTTTTTGTACTGGGGTCCAGTTTTGTTTTTTATGTGTTTTACCATTCCAGTTCAGTCTAGTGCAGGAAAAATGCAGCTTTGTTTTTTTTTCTGGTACACCCTGGAACTGACCGCACTGGTGAGAACTATGCCATTTGGAAGCCATATAACCTATTTTTTATTATTATAGAGGATTTATATAGCGCCAACAGTTTGCGCAGCGCTTTACAACTTGGGGGCAGACAGTACAGTACATGCCTTTTTGATGCAGAAATAAATTGGAAAAAAAAAAGAAGACAAAAAGCACCTGGAATGCACCCGGCAACACATCTAAAAACATGTTAAAAATGTGCATGCAGAAACAGATCTGGAGTGAGTTTTTGTGGTGTTAACCCGGCCTTTATTGGATTTCAAGAGCTGCTTCAATTTATCTACTTCCTTGGCCATTAACCATTTCCCTCTCCCAGGCAGCTGCCACTTTAATGTGAGATAAGTGCTGATGGTGCTGGCAGGTACACACATGCATCTCCATTGCAGGCAGAAGAAAAACTGCCAATCCCACTGACCAGCCCTTACAGTCGGCACTCCAACACCCCAAAAGGTATTCATAACCTTCCTGCCCTTTCACCCACTTTCAGCCTGCAGGGACCCTCTTTCCAGTACTTGTTCTCCCAGGCCCATTAGACCTTCCCATCACCACTTTAACGCTGCTTTGCCTAGTGTTTTGGTAGTGCTGGCTGGACAGAGCCTTGTGCAGCTCACTGATTGATGTCAGCTCTATAATTCTTGGAGTCCGGTCCTACCACTAATCTAGGACATCCCTTGGCTCTGTCCTGATTTGAGAGGCAGTGCAGCTGGGTCACGATTCGCCCATCAGATGTTCGCAATTGTCAACCCTCAGTTTATTGCATATAGTTCCATGTGTAATCGGTGTGCCTGTGTTGTATATGGGTGCAGTGTTGTGCATTTCTGGCTTGGTTGTTTAGTCTGCAATAAAACATTTATTTATGCACTCGTAAAAATGCTCAGAAAAGGCAATTAAGTGCACATTTACACGATGCAAAACTCCCCTAATGTACAAAAATCCCTTTTATTCCTCCTTTCTTTACCATACAGTACTTCTGCATGCTGAAAAAAAAACACTCTCAACAGCCCTAAATCAAACCCATTGTACTGAGCTCTGTACATTTTCTAAATCGATTAAGACAACAGCTGAATTAGAGGACAGACATTTCTATTGATCCTGCTGGTTGTTTTTGTACCAGATCCAGGCAGCAATATATAGAAGATTGAAGAATAAATGCAAAGTTAGAGAGATGAATAACTATACCACTATGTTAAGTGTTATCTGATTATGTG
Organism: Aquarana catesbeiana; assembly: GCF_042186555.1. Taxonomy (NCBI): domain Eukaryota; kingdom Metazoa; phylum Chordata; class Amphibia; order Anura; family Ranidae; genus Aquarana; species Aquarana catesbeiana. The sequence continues at coordinate 833,541,910 of NC_133324.1, read as the reverse complement.
TATCACATAACCCCCGCCACCCCCACCTGACAGAGGGCACTGCTGACTGCCAATGGTTTTCAATGTTCTCACAGCCTGTAATGGTCTTTGTTCTAGCTACGCTCCTTGTTGCTGTTAATGAAATTAGGAAGAGTGCAAGGGCAAAGGGATTGTCCTTTTACGAGTATGGTATGTATGGTATGGTTTGGGGTCATTTTATTTGAAATGCTTTCTTTATTTTGTTCTACAAGTTAATGCTGCTGTTCTTCTCAGTGATTCAGTCTCGGGACCCAAGCACCAATGTAGTCCTGATGGAAGATGCTGCTGCAGTTTTGGGGGTTATGATGGCTGCCTCCTGTATGGGGTTGACGTCACTAACTGGTAATTTTTTTTTTTTTTTTTTACTATGAGGTTCTCCTATTTGTATAAACAAATGTGTGTGTGTGTGTGTGTGTGTGTGTATATGTATATATGTATGTGTGTGTATATATATATATATATATATATATATATATATATATATATATATATATAATAAATAAATTATTGGGAGGTGAGAGCAGCTCCACTCAAAGCAGATTTCTGCATTGTGGATGGAGTTTACTCTTCTGAACATGATTTTTCTCATCAATGTACTTGGGAAGATAATGCTCCGCTGCAGGCTGCACTCTCCTCTCCGGTGGCAGGGGTAGGCTCTCTGCGGTCCTGAACCATTAGATATATAACACTTTTTAGTAATCCCAAAAAAGGAAAGGGGGAGCCACTCACCATAAAAGCCAACTTGGCTTCATTCATTGACAATCGAGATGGTGCCACATCAGCCCTAATGCATTGCTTTGCTTCAGTAAATTCAAGTTGGCTTTTTATAGTGAAGGACTCTCCCTTCCGTTTTTGGATTGCTTAGTTGTATGGTTTTTCTCTCATGGTTTTTGTCTCTGCGCGGTCCTGTGCCTTCATGCTCGGGTGTTCTGACCGTGTTGACAGGGGAATCAGCAATTGTCTTTTCCCGGCGGGCGGGGGAAGCTGTCAACGCCAGGAGAAGACAGTGATTATTGCTAGCAGATATAGCAGCCGCTAGCGATAATCACAAGAGAATCTGGCAGGCTGGTTGTACTTACGTTGATTGATCTACTTGGTACATTCATCCTGCCCATTAACGATTCGAATCTCGACTGCTTCCTGCCGTACCAGCTGAGATTCGAACAGTGTATGGCCGGCCTTAAGCTGGCCATAGATGATGCAATTTTCTTACCTTCAACCACGGATTGAAGAAAAGAAAATCACTCATTTCTCCCATCAACACTAACTTTGGAATCCTTCCTCCTGCGCTATAGTATTTTGACAACAGGAGGTTTCCCAGAATGCAATGATCACTGCTGGTGGCTATAGCTGCAAGCAGCAATCGCACGAAAAGAACCCGACAGACTGGTGGTACTGAATTCAATCAAAAATCTTGAGTCACATTACCCTGCCCATAGATGGATCGAAATTTGCCCAGTTCTTGCTGAACAGACTGAATTTCGATCAGTCTGTGGTTGGGTTTACACTGTGAGAATGAGCAGTAAAGCACAGCTGTTGTGTTGCACTGCACAGCAGGAAGCAGAACCTGCATATGTAAAATGTATAGGACTGCCTCGTGTACATATATACAGTGCATCCAGAAAGTATTCATTGCAGTTCCATTTTTCCACATTTTGTTATGTTACAGCCTTATTCCAAAATGGATTCAATTCATTATTTTCCTCAAAATTCTACAAACACCCCATAATGACAAAGTGAAAGAAGTTTGTTTGAAATCTTTTGCAAATTTAGAAAAAATAAAAAAACGAAAAAAAAAATTACATGTACATAAATATTCACAGCCTTTGCACAATCCTTTGTTGAAGAACCTTTGGCACCAATTACAGCCTCAAGTCTTTTTGAGTATGATGCTGCAATCTTTTTTTAGGCACACCTATTTTTGGGCGGTTTCTCCCATTCTTCTTTGCAGGATCTCTCAAGCTCCATCAGGTTGGATGGGGAGCGTCGGTACACAGCCATTTTCAGATCTCTCCAGAGATGTTCAGGTCTGGGCACTGGCTGAGCCACTAAAGGATTTTCACAGAGTTGTCCTGTAGCCACTCCTTTGTTATCTTGGCTGTGTGCTTAGGGTCGTTGTCCTGTTGGAAGATTAACCTTTGCCCCAGTCTGAGGTCCAGAGCTCTCTGGAGCAGGTTTTCATCAAGGATGTCTCTGTAAATTACTGCATTCATCTTTCCCTCAATCCTGACTGGTCTCCCAGTTCCTGCACTGCAAAGCATCCCCACAGCATGATGCTGCCACCACCATGCTTCACTGTAGGGATGGTATTGGCCAGGTGATGAGCGGTGCCTGGTTTCCTCCAGACATGACACTTACCATTTAGGCCAAAGAATTCAGTCTTCATTTCATCAGATCAGAGAATTTTATTTCGAATGGTCAGAGTCCTTCAGGTGCCTTTTGCAAACTCCAGACGGGCTGTCATGTGCCTTTTACTGAGGCGTGGCTTCCGTCTGGCCACTCTACCATACAGGCCTCTCTACCATACAGGCCTGATTGGTGGAGTAGTGCAGAGATGGTTGTTCTTCTGTTAGGTTCTCCTCTCTCCACAGAGAAACACTGAAGCTCTTTAAGAGTGACCATCAGGTTCTTGGTCACCTCCCTGACTAAGGCCCTTCTCCCTGATCGCTCAGTTTTGCTGGGTGGCCCGCTCTAGGAAGAGTCCTGGTGGTTCCAAACTTCTTCCATTTACGGATGATGGAGGGCACTGTGCTTATTGGGACCTTCAGTGCTGCAAACATTTTTCTGTACCCTTGCCCGGATCTGTGCCTCAATACAATCCTGTCTCCGAGGTCTACAGACAATTCCTTGGACCTCATAGCTTGGTTTGTGCTCTGACATGCACTGTTAACTGTGGGACCTTTATATAGGCAGGTGTGTGTCTTTCCAAATCATGTCCAATCAACTGAATTTACCACAGGTGGACTCCAATCAAGTTGTAGAAACATCTCAAGGATGATCAGTGGAAACAGGATGCACCTGAGCTCAATTTTGAGTGTCATGGCAAAGGCTGTGAATACTTAAGTACATGTGATTTTTATTTATTTTTTTTTGTTTTTTATTTTTAATAAATTTGCAAAGATTTCAAACTTCTTTCATGTTTTCTTTATGGGGTATTGTTTGTAGAATTTTCAGGAAGATAATGAATTTAATCACTTTTGGAATAAGGCTGTAACATAAAATGTGGAAAAAGTGAAATGCCCTGAATACTTTCCAGATGTACTGTGATTATGAATTACAGAGAGAAAAATAAATTCTTTAAAACAGCACATACTGAGGGTTATTTATATCAAGCATGTTTTACATATTTATTTAATTCATTATAATTGAATTTTTCTTTTTAAGTCTAGTATGACTTTACTGTGTTTGGTCATATAGGGCAGTGGTCATCAACTCCTGTCCTCAGGGCCCACTAACAGGCCAGGTTTGCAAGATAACTGAAATACATCACAGGTGATATCATTTGCTGCTCAGTGATTGCAGTATTCTAGTCTGCATTTCCTTAAGGTAATACATAAAACCTGGCCTGTTGGTGGGCCCTGAGGACAGGGTTGTTGACCACTGATATAGGGTATGTATAGGGTAAAATAGAAAATAATTTTTTAATGGTGAGATGGTGTTCCTGTATCATGTGGTAGAACTATTCGCCCGTCCTGTCCTTTTTTTCTTCTGTTGCACATCAGCACAGGAGTGAGGCAGTTAATTCTGAAGATGCCATCTTTTCATACCAGTCTCATTCCCATCATTGGGTACAGACACCCAAGGCAAATCTTCATGAGTTATGTGTGTACGCGGCTGTTTTCTGATCTTTTAATGCTATCTTTCTCTTCATAAATCTCACCAGCCACATCTGCTAATTCTACAGACTGCGAGCACACGTCTCCTTGTTTTATTGTGCGTCACCTGTCACAGAGACAGGTTCAATTTTAAGGTTTCTAATACTTTTATCCGCTCTGCTGATCTCTAGTGCTGTCTGCTATGACTTTCCACTGACCTTCTGATCACAACAAGAAACTTCTTTGAAACCTGTTCCTAGCAGTAGAAGGAATGTTCTGTATATAGAAGATGTGAATGTTTCTTTATGTTAATGTGCAGTCTGACCTAAACCAGTATGTAATTGTGGTTTTTACTAGGGAACCCATTATATGACAGTCTGGGCTCCTTGGGAGTTGGGACGCTGTTGGGAGCAGTTTCTGCTTTCCTTATCTACACCAATACGGAGGCCCTCATAGGTCGATCGATACAGCCGGAACAAGTGCAACGTCTCATTGAACTGCTAGAAAGTGATCCTGCTGTAAGGTAGCAATTCTTAATTATAAGTTTCCACACTAACAATATAATAAACTATTTTCTTCAATTACTTGTGCAGGCTCTTGACGTATCTATTGATGTAATGGGAACCTTGTGGGAAGTGCAGGCATATGGAATGCTGTAATTGTGTCTTTGTGCTGTAGTCGCTCTTGTAGACAGTAGAAGCTGACCACTCTGAGTAATGGATGTTGGTGTGTACCATGTGGAGATGGGAAGGGGAATGGCACTGTAGACATCTCTGCTGCCCGTTTAACAGGAGAAAGAATGGTTTCCAAAACTTGATTTATTACTTTCCCCCTTCCCCTCCATGTCAGAAATCTTAGTCTGTATGAAGTACACAGACATCCTATTCAGCTATGTCTATTGTACCCCTTACTGTAGACAATTGTGCCTATACCCATTCATTCAGAGACTTCAAGCGCCTGTACACATAAAAGGTAGGTTTGTATGTTTGCAAAATTTTTTTTTTTTTTTTTTTTTTTTTACATTTTGAACAGTATGAGATTTGCCAGAACTGACAAGTATTGTGTTTTTTTTTTTTTCCTTTTTTTTTTTCCCCCTTCCTTAAAACAAAACCCTTATTCTGGTCATATCCCCAGATATGAGAAGTGAAAGACAATCAGCCATTGACAGTCAGTCAATGTTAGTGCAAAGAACCATCAGCTATCTGTAACATATGAAACCTAGCAAATAGACATGTGTCCCGCCAAGAAATTTGTTCGTTTTCGTTTCATTGGTTTTTTTTTTTTGGTTTTTTTTCCGGGTCATTTGTTACGATCGAAATTTGTTATTTCGAGTAGATTCGAAAACTTGAAATCCCAAAAAAATTCAGAAATTGGGAATTTCGGAAATCCAAAAATAAGAACGAAAATTCGAAATGACTAACTAGCTAATAATACCTTTTAAATTCTAGGTATTGTAATAATAATAAACTTTTTATTATTATTTATTATTATTAATTTGTTACATTTCATATGTTTAGATTCAGCATTCGGTATTTCGGATGATTCGTAACTTCGGATAAATTTGTATTCGTTACGTTCACTAACAGCCAAATTTGAAAGTAAACACCAATACCTATACAGTAATTTAATAGTTAGTAATAGTTATTATTAGTTATTATTTTAGATTTTCGGATTTTTGTTATTTTCGAATTTTCAAGTTTCCGAATTTTCGGAAAAATTCGGTTAACAGGTTTTCGTTAATTCGCATATTAACTAATTTGACGAATTTAGTTGAAAAGCTCATTCAGAACGAAACGAATTGCACATGTCTACAATTAAACATGCTCACAATCTGTGAATCCTTAGTTGCTGCCCAGCACCGTTACACGTTTTCACTCCACCACTCTAAGACATAATACAAATAATGATGCAGCGCAACTAAAACAGTGTCTTAACTACTTCCTGCCTAAAGAGCCAATCATAGCAGCCCTTTACCACATGATCAGCTGTGTCCAATGACAGATGATCACAGGATGTAAACACAAGACGGTTATCGGCTTTTCTTTCATCACGGTGACAGTGTGAGGAGAGAAGAAGAAAGCCGATAACTGTCTTGTGATAAAGGGGACATCAGCACTGATAATTAGGACAATGATTATCAGTGCAGTCCCACCAGTGCCCATCGGTGCTCATCAGTGCAAATTAGTGTAGAAGAAAAATTACCCGTTTGCAAAATCTTATTACAAACTTTGAAAAATGTTTTGTTTTTTCAAAATTTTCAGTCTTTATAAGTAAAAACCCCAGTAGTGATTAAATGCCACCAAAAGAAGGCTCTATTTGTGTGGAAAAAAAATGCTAAAAAATTTAATATGGGTACAGTGTTGTATGACCGAGTAATTATCATTCAAAGTGTGACAGCACTGAAACGCTGAAAATTAGCCAGCGCAGGAATGGGGTAAACGTGCCCAGCAGGCAGGTGGTTAAATAAGTCCCAAACAGTGAAACATAAAAGGTCCATAAATATGTATATATAGCCAACCACCAGTGAATTTGAAATCTTCACGTCAACAGATCACCCACGTGTCGCATGCATAACACCCAGTAAACAATATTGCATGGAGAGGACAAAGTTGAACAGAAGCTTCAGTCCATGTGTCGATGCCTGTGATTGTTATTGGGAGCCAGGAGCCACAGTATAGCCATAGAGGGGCACAAGTGCGTTTGGACCTTGATTATTAACCACTTCGATACCGGGCACCCCCTCCCCCCTTCCTGCCCAAGCCAATTTTCAGCTTTCAGTGCTGCCGCTTTTTAATGACAATTGCGCACTCATGCAATGCTGTACCCAAACAATTTTTATTATTTTGTTCCCACAAATAGAGCTTTCTTTTGGTGGTATTTGATCATCTATGGGGCTTTTATTTTTCGCTAAACAAAAAGACCGCAAATTTAGAAAAAAGTTTTTCTTCGTTTCTGTTATAAAATGTTGTAAATTGGGTAAGTTTTCTCCTTCACAGACAGGCACTGATAAGGCTGCAATGACGGGCATTGATGAGGTGACACTGTTGGGTTATCACTGATTGGGTGGTACTGATGGGTACTTATGGGTGGCACTGATGGGCATCACTGATATGGAGGCACTGGCAGGCATTGCCGATGGGCACCGATTGGCATCATATGTGGGCATTGATTGGCATCCCTGGTGGCCATGGGTGGCATACCTGTGGTCATCAGTGGTGGGCATTCCTGGTGGTCCTGGGGGGGGGGGGCTGCGCTGATAATCGGCATAGACTCCCCCTGTCCGGAGAGCCGCCAATCGGCTCTCCTCTACTCGCACCTGTCATGTGCGAGTGAGGAAAAGCAGATACATGGCATTTCCTGTTTACATCATGATCAGCTGTGATTGGACACAGCTGATCATGTGGAAAAGAGTGTCTGTCAGAGGCTCTTTACCGAGATCAGTGTTGCGATGTGTCAGACTGACACATAGCACCACCGACCGCCACACTGTGTGCCGCCTTGGTATCCTGATCATGTCATATGACGTCTGGTCAGGATAACACAACCACTTTGCGCACGTCCTAATGCTATATGGCGGGGTGATGTAGTTAATTAAGGTCCAATCCAGGAGGTGAGTGCATATTGTTTACTGGGTGTTATGCATGTGACACGTGGGTGATCCGTTGAAGTGAAGATTTCGATATTTGGAATTTACTGGTGGTTGGCCATATATACATATTTATGGACTTTTTTGTTTCCTTATTTTGGACACTGTTTTAGTTGCACTGCGTCATTATTTGTATTATATCCCAAGATATCATTAGCATCTGCAATGTAAAACTTTGCATACTGTCACCTCACACAGTGTTTAATATTGGAAGGGGTTTTTCTATTGTGCTAGGATCAGAACTGCTCATTCTATTTTAACCACTTCATTGTTGTATGAGGTCCGCAGGAACACTCTGCCATTTTAGGCGGGCATCAAATGACGTCCTCTGCTTCTCACCACTACTGCAGGCCCCTGGAGGCCCACAGTGTGGCTATTGGAGATGAGGCATGTCCCTCGGACACAGCCCATCCCCAATCGCAGTAAAGAGCCAATAAAAATTGTCTCTTTACCACGTGACTGGTTGTGTTCAATCACAACCGGTTACATGCACTATCCTCATGCGCGCCCCTAGGGGCGTGCAGAGCGGTGTTCGGGGACGAGGCTTGTCACCCTTACACAGCCCATCCCCGATCGCGGTAAAGAGCCAATGTAATTGGCTCCAATCACAGCCGGTCACAGAATGTAAACAAACTGCGGTAACTAGCTGCTACCGCTTTAGTGCACACCAACACACACTGATTGCCCCCCAGTAATAAAGAGTACCTATCTCCAGCCCTTCAGAGTACCCGAGTACCTGTCTCCAGCCCATACCTCATAGAATATACCTTGGGGTGTTTTCTTTCCAAAATGGGGTCATTTTGTGGGTAATTTCACTGTCCTGGTGCTCCAGAACCTTCAAAATTGTGAAGAGAAGGAATTAAATTATATGTGTAATTTATGCTCCTAGAATGCCTGAAGGTACTACTTCAGTCTTTGACCTTTCTATGCGGCCAGGCTGTGTAAAAGCCTCACATGTGGTATCGCCATACTCAGGAGTAGCAGAATGTATTTTGGGGTGTAATTCTTGGTATGTACATGCTATGTGTTAGAAATATCAAATAAATGTGTAAAAAGGAGGTCGTGGAGCCCCCCCTCCGCCCTGATCGTGGGCTGGGAGAACGTTTACTTGGATATTTTGACAGAGAATCTACCTTCTCAGCTTACGACCCATGTATGTGCTACACAAGACATGGCAGGCTGATACATTCTAAATAAGATCACACAGCTATTATAGTCTCTGCTACCTTTAAACCCTCGAATGTTCCCCATCCGGTATGCTCCATTGGGCTACTTTATGTGAGGTCAGATGCTTTTGATCTTATGATTATATTTCTGTTCAACTAGTCTAATCGAACGAGTTCTGTATAAGAGACCCTGCGAGGTCAATGTTACCATTTTCTTTTTTTTTTTTTTACAGACTATGGGACATGTCTTGTTATGTTTTTTTGTCTTTGATATAAAATAAAATCATTAAAAAAAAAAAAAAAAAAAAAGCTTTTATTTTCTTTCCACATTTTCCGAAGACTTGTGGAAAATAATGAACTCATTATGCCTCAAACAAAATACTTTGGGGTGTGTTAGCTTTCCAAAATGGGGTTATTTTGTGGGTAATTCCATTGTCCTGGTGCTCCAGGGCCTTCAAAAGTGTAAAAGGTTGTTAGGAAATTTTATGTGTAATTTATGCTCCTAGAACGCCTGATTGTGCTCCCTGCATGTTGGACCTCTGTGTGGTCAGGCTGTAAAAAAAGTCTCACGTGTGGTATAGCCATACTCAGGACGAGTAGCAGAATTAATTTTGGGTGTAATTGGAAGTATGCTTATGCTGTGTTTGAGAAATAACTTGTTATGACAATTTAGTGTTAGAAAAAAAAATTTAAAAAAATTTCTTCATTTTCCCAAGAATTGGAAAAAATTACAACTTCAAAAAACTTACTATGCCTCTTACTAAATACCTTGGACTGCCTACTTTTCAAAAAGGGGTCTTTTGGGGGGTGTTTGTACTTTCCTGACTTTTCAGGGCCTCAAGAAATTAGATAGGCCATCAGTGCATCAGGTGTGATCAATTTTCAATGATTTGCACCATAGCTTGTAGACGCTATAATTTTCACACAGACCAAATAATATACACTTATTTGGGTTATTTTTATATGTAGCAGTATACATTTTTGGCCCAAATTTATGAACAAAAATTGCTTATTTACAAAATTTTATCATAGAAACTAAATTTTTTTTTTTTTTTTTTTCAAAATTTTCACTTTTTTTTTTTTTTTTTTCACTTTGGTCACAAAAAAAAAAACCAGTGGTGATTAAATACCACCAAAAGAAAGCTCTATTTGTGTGAAAAAAATGATAAAAATTTTGTTTGGGTACAGTGTTGCATGACTGAGTAATTGGCATTCAAAGTGTGAGAGCGCTAAAAGCTGAAAAATTGGTCTGGGCAGGAAGGGTGTATAAGTGCCGCTCTGTTTCCTCTGGCTGACGGTTTCCTGGCTGATCGTTTCAGCCAGGAAATGGGTCAGCCTGGTCCACCCCTGCTCCTCACTAAATTCCACTCGCAAAATGCGAGCAGGCGAGTGGAATTTTGGATTAATTATTTTGTCTGCTCATCTCTTATTTTTGTTAGGAATTGCAGTGGAGAGATTTAATTTTCGTCACATGAGCGTCTGCACAAAGCCTTACAATGGTTGCTGCTCAGCACTCCTGATAATAAATAAGCATGCTTGCACATGAATCTCTGACCACCTGCTACAGTGGTGCTTTGGAGAACTGGGCCACTTGCTGTGCCAGATTTGCTTTTTTCTTTTTAATATATATTTTTCGTTTTTTTCTGTTTTAAAACAGGTGAGGCGCAGGTCTCCTCTGTAGAAGTAAAAGTTGGATAGCCACTGAGTTAGTGAATTCTCCATCGGTTCCTATGGAATCGTCAAGTACAGTTCTGTCTCTGTTATGTCCAGAGCAGGAGTAGAGCAAGGTGTTCAAGTGGGGAGATGTCCTCCCGCAACTGGTTTAGCTGAGAACTTTTAGCATACATTTTAGAAAGCTTTGTAACTTGTTTGATCCCTAAAATGTGTTTTCAGGGCTATTCATGATGTAAAAGCTACAGATATGGGAATGAATAAAGTACGGTTTAAAGCAGAAGTGGATTTCGATGGACGGGTTGTAACCAGATTATATTTGGAAAAGCAAGATATTGACCAAATGCTTCAGGTAAGTTTTAATAGAATTTAATTCCTTAAACCTATCATTTAAATCAATGTCTTGAGGAAGTCGAGACAAGCCCATAGGACAGGCAGTGTGTGTGGAGTTTTCAGTTAGTGGCCAGCAGTCCAGTCAAGGATTTTTCCATCATGTATTCCCAGTGGTTTATACACTGATTTGTAGCCATTGAACTTGGGTTGTGTTCAGATCTAAAAAAACACAAACAAAACTTGCATCCTTTAGAACAGGGGTCAGCAACCTTTTTCCACTTAAAATCCAGATTCAATGTATGTGAATGCATGGAGGGCCACATTCACTGCTAATAAATTAAGTTGGGGGGGTACAGGGGGGGGGGGATACAGAGGTGGCTGTGGACAGGAGGGGGTGGGGGATACAGAGGTGGCTGTGGACAGGAGGGGGTGGGGGATTCAGAGGTGGCTGTGGACAGGAGGGGGTGGGAGATTCAGAGGTGGCTGTGGACGGGGTGGATGGAACAGTGGTGGCTGTGGATAGGGGGGTACAGAGTTAACTGTGGACGGGGGGGGTACAGAGGTGGCTGTGGATGGGGGGGGTACAGAGGTGGCTGTGGACTGGGAGGTACAGAGGTGGCTGTGGACTGGGGGGTACAGAGGTGGCTGTGGACAGGGGGGGTACAGAGGTGGCTGTGGACAGGGGGGGTACAGAGGTGGCTGTGGACAGGGGGGGTACAGAGGTGGCTGTGGACTGGGGGGGGGTACAGAGGTGGCTGTGGACTGGGGGGGTACAGAGGTGGCTGTGGACTGGGGGGGTACAGATGTGGCTGTGGACTGGGGGGGTACAGAGGTGGCTGTGGACTGGGGGGGGGTACAGAGGTGGCTGTGGACTGGGGGGGGGTACAGAGGTGGCTGTGGACTGGGGGGGGGGGGTACAGAGGTGGCTGTGGACTGGGGGGGGTACAGAGGTGGCTGTGGACTGGGGGGGGGGGTACAGAGGTGGCTGTGGACTGGGGGGGGGGTACAGAGGTGGCTGTGGACTGGGGGGGTACAGAGGTGGCTGTGGACTGGGGGGGGGTACAGAGGTGGCTGTGGACTGGGGGGGGTACAGAGGTGGCTGTGGACTGGGGGGGGGGTACAGAGGTGGCTGTGGACTGGGGGGGTACAGAGGTGGCTGTGGACTGGGGGGGGGGTACAGAGGTGGCTGTGGACTGGGGGGGGGGTACAGAGGTGGCTGTGGACTGGGGGGGGGGTACAGAGGTGGCTGTGGACTGGGGGGGGTACAGAGGTGGCTGTGGACTGGGGGGGGGGGGTACAGAGGTGGCTGTGGACTGGGGGGGGGTACAGAGGTGGCTGTGGACTGGGGGGGGGGGTACAGAGGTGGCTGTGGACTGGGGGGGGGGGTACAGAGGTGGCTGTGGACTGGGGGGTACAGAAGTGGCTGTGGCCTGGGTCCAGACAATATTAAAGATGGCCCTGAATATTGCCTATCTGCAAAAGTGTCTGTTATATGATAAAACTGCAGCTATATATCTCATTAAGAGCACCGCTTGGCACTCAGATTACTCGCCACCTCTCTACTCCTCGTCTGACAATTCAACGGGCAGGGCTGAGAATGACGTCAGGCGGGGAGGAGAGAGGGGGCGGGTAATCTGAGTGGCGCTCTTAATGAGGTATATAGCTGCAGTTTTATCATATTACAGACCAATCACTTGTCTGTGGGTCGGGTGCCCGTGAATTAATCACGGGCACTGACGGGCCAGAGATTTAGCGGCGGGACGCGGGTTGCCAACCCCCTGCTTTAGAACCTTTAACTCCAACTGATCCATTTGAAGGGAACACTTGCCTTTTGTTTTAAATTCTTTTAAAGCAAATTAAACTATTAAAACCAGATCCTTTAGATGACTTTTCCTACCTTTTTTTTTTTTTACAGCTCTCACAGTAAAGAACCCTTTTTGGTATATGGAGGTTAACCCCTTCCTACACTCTGTATATTTGTTACCTTGCAGAGGGTACATTAATCTTCCACTTGAAACCTAGAAGCCAACCCAGTGCACTAATGCTACTAGTCAGACAAAGCTGGCACTGAGCTCCAGTCCCAATTAATAAGGCCAATTACTTTGCTTCTTATTAATTTGATTAATAGGTCAACAAGGATATAGTGATTACATGAAATCTGGAGGCTTTAATCCTAGAAATTCAGCCTGCAGATGGCAGTGTGCCCCTGTTTAACACTGTAATTGTCAGATACAATTATAGTATTAAAATAATTAAATATGTGTATCTTACATCTTTGTGGATTTGGTAGCTTATATTAAAAACAAAAAAACAAAAAATAAAAACATAGCAGGGTTTTTATTAAAATGGTGTACCAAATAAAAGCAGTGCACATTAGTGTAATGTTTCTAGAAACAATGAAGATTTCTGCTGCTTACAGAGTCCTTATGCCTGTAGCTATTATACATGTGAGCATATTAAAGAAGTTACTGGTTATTGGCCAATTTTCACCTGATGTATTGTAGGTAATGGTGATGATGGGCACAGACAAAGCCTTCATGAAACGATCATTAAAGTGGAACTTTAGTCAGAAAATTAAGTCCTGCTAGATAACTTCAGGCTGGCCCCTTTTGCAGGTATAGCTATTTTTTTATTTAAAAATAAGTGCCTATTACTGTTTAAAATCCAGTAAATACACTGTTTCACCCTGCTCTGCACATGCTCAGTTGCTCTCCATTTTTTGGCATTTTTAGGCATTGCCAGGTTTGTAGAGGCCAGTCTGCTGATGGCCTTAAAGCGGAGTTCCACCCCCCCACCCCCCCCCCCAGCAAAAAATTAAGTCAGCAGCTACACCCACTGTAGCTGCTGACTTTTAATATTAGGACACTTACCCAGCTGATGTTTCTGTTGTCTCTCGGGTGCTGCCGCCGCCATTCGTGATAAGGGAAACCGGCAGTGAAGCCTTTCAGCTTCACCGCCGTTCCCTATTGCACATGTGCGAAGCACGCTGAGCTTTGTGAATGGCTCGGTGGCGGGAGACTGATAAGAGTGCCAAATTTCCGAGTGATCCTGCTGCAGCAAAATCTCTTGGAACTGGGGACGGGTACCTGTCAAAAACTGGTACCCGCTCCCCCCCGGAAAGGTGCCAAATGTGGCACCGGAGGGGGGTGGAGGCAGAAAAGCAGAGCTTTCCCTTTTGGGTGGAACTCTGCTTTACAGTGGCATTAAACCCTCCTATCCTTTACAGCCAAGGAAGCTGCTTCTGTTTAATCTGCAGCTGCTGTGGTGCTGCACATGTGATCAGTTCTAAAACCAGCCATTTGATGGTTTGACAGTTTGGTTGAGGACACAAGCAAATGTGACAGTTAACAATATTTTTTTGAAATCGTTAAATTGATGAGTTTAGTTCTGCTTTATGATTTACTGCTATTCAGGGGAACTGGGCTTCAGCAAAATGGCCACCTCCCAGAAATAAGAAACCGGAGCAATGCTGGAGGCAATTTACAGCACACACTCATTTTGATAGCATATTTATTAATGTGGAATGTATGTTCCCTGCTAAAGAGCGTTATTTTTTTAATCACGTTGTTATGGGTAAAGTTCCATTTAACCTTATTGAGCAAACTCAATCTGTAAGTCTGGTTTTTGACAAACTAGTTTCAGTTTCATGTGTGTAAGCCATTATCTCGCTTATTTTCCAGGAAATTCATCAGGTGAAGACCCCAGAAGATTTAGAGGCTTTTATGCTTAAACACGGGGAGAACATTATTGACATGCTGGGGGCTGAAGTAGACAGACTTGAAAAGGATTTAAAGGTAAGAGCATAAAGTCATAGATTAGGTCCAGCATTACAATGGAGGCCAAGGGTATATGTCTTTAGGGCGAAAGTGTCCTGTCCATATTAACCAATACGATTTTAGCTGCCTTTTCTATGCTCATTTGGCTGAAATGTGATTGGCTGCTTCGGACAGCACACATACTGTACTTTCCTTTTCTTGCGTCTATTTCAAGCATTGTTGATTATATTCAATTTCACTTTTATATATGTCTGTTTTTACCAGACCCCAAAGTCCCCAGTTATGCAACTCAAGATTAAATGAACCGCTTCTTTTTTTTCGACATCCAATTCCATGTTTCTGCAACAGACTTTGCTCCTGCTAATTTATAGTTGCTAATTTCCTCACTATTCAACTTGTCAGCTCCCTGGAGAGTTTATTTTCAGTTTTGTGTGCATGTGTTTTGCCATGCTGTGCTCACACAGTATTCTTTAAGAATCCTCCTACATTTAGGAAGTTCTCTCTGTAATTGAATTTTTGGTCTTCTTTCCTAGTATGGCAAATGTAGCTCTAAAATGACTTTCCCTCGCTTTAATAACTACACAGTGATTACAAATATAATGTGCTGAATACATCTATAGAAACAGATTACTCTGCTATTTAATAAGACGCTGCATAGATCAGTGAAGTGCAATAACAGCCCAACCTCTTATCAAAATGACTGAAACAACAATTACTTCCCCTAGAAAAATAGAAAACAAAACAATGGTGTATGGTCCATGATGTGGTTTTTTTTTTTGTACTGACTTTTTAGGACAAGCTTTTGGGGTTTAAGCAGTACACTGTACTTCATTAAAGTGTAACTCCATCCTTAAAAATCTCCTTATATCAGTGATCTACAATGCATGGATTTTTGCAATTGTAATTACATTCCATATTAGTTCTTCCTTGCTGAATACTGCAGGTCTTTCTCCTACAAACACGTTTTCAGCCCCAGTCTTGTTAGCCAGTTACATGCGTTGGATATTAAATCTTTGGAGTTTTGTGTATACTAACAGGAGCTTGGCACACAATGCCTCCAATGTGAAATGCTTACAAAGGTGTTTTCTTCATCGTACATCACGGGACACAGAGCAGCCATAATAACTAACTGGGTTATACGCCACCTATTGGTGAATGGACACTGGTAAATCAATCAAACAAGAAGTCCTCCCCTATATAACCCCTCCTACACAGAAAGTACCTCAGTTTTTTCGCCAGTGTCTGTTAGGTGGATGGTCACTGATGTGATATGTGCTCCTTGGAGCATATTTGGAGGTCTGGACAGTTAGGAATCATGGACTTCAATCGGATCCGTTCGAAAAAGCTATCAGCCAAAATGGATGGTACCCGAGCCTCATTGGAAAGCGAGAAGATTCTTTGAGGTTTTGCCTGTAATGCAGCCTTATGACACTGCACCGCTCGCAGGTTCAGTGATCTGGCAGCGTCTACATCCCCCTACAATGGACAGTGGTGTCATATGCATCTGAGCCACTGTGGTGTTTGGCATTGCAGCATTTTCCTGACGCATTCATTTTTCATCAGATGGACTGCAGCCCCATCACCTTGATCATGCCTGATCTCTGTTGACCGAAGCCTAAGCAGGATCAAGCCTGGTTAGTATATGGATGTGAGACTGCCCGAGAATACCAGATGCTGTAAGCTTTCCCCCACCTGTGTGAGGGAGGCATCTGAGGCTGCTGTGTTTTGAGAGTATCTCAGGCCAGAAGATCTTGGGGCAGTCTCTGAGGTGGTTTTGCTCCATCTTTAGCCAGCAAAAGCTTGGTAGGTAGGTGTGCCTCTTTTGGCCTTCGGGGTCTGCAACAGACCCACCAATCTTTTGCCTTGCATTTGACTCTTGGAGCAGAAGGTATGGGCTCATTATTTAAAAAATAAATAAAATCTCAACCGTTGGCTGTCCCAAAACCAAATGGGGACATAAGGTCTAGCTTAGATTTTAAGCCGCTGGACATCCTTCTGTTTTAGGTTCTGTCCATTTAGTGTTGACCTCCTGCAAGATAGGTTTTGGGTTCTATAGTCATCAATGACGCATATTTTCATGTGCCGTTTTTTTTCCAGGTTTATCAAGGGTTTGTGCAAATTGCAGCGCAAAGTTGTCTTTTTTTTATTTTTGTGACTCTGCTCTTCTGGCTGGCCACAGCTCCGAGGGTTCACAAAGCTCCAAGCCCAGTACAGGACTTGCTGAAAATGCAGATGTACCAATCTCAGTTTACCTCAATAATATTTGTTCAGGAAGCATGTCTGTTCCAGATTTTCCTTTGGTACATTTCCTCAGGAGCAAGTTGTATCTAGGTCAGGGCACATTCCCTACTTATAGTCTTACTCCAGGTCTTTGGTAGAAGATCATTCTCTCTGTCTGGAACATGAAGTTCCAGGCATTGGATTGCCAGAGGGCTCTATTCCTGGGGTATTACAGAGCTAAGATTGCTGGTTGGTGGTTCACGGCCTGGATTAGAGATGAGCAAGATAACCACTGATGCCAGCTTCTCCAGTTGGTTTGAAGGTGGCTATAGTTCAGTGGACTTGGTCTCCATAGGAGAAAGTACTGCCCATTGATATCTTGGATTGTTGGCAAGTCGGCTTTGCACTGGATGTTGTGACAAACCAGTTGTAATCCGGTAATGCTTCTGCAGGCATGTATATCAACCACCAGGAGTCATACGGCTCAGGAAGGTAAAAAACTTTCTGTCAGACAGTACAAGTGCTGTCTCTATCACTAGTGCATACTCCAGGTATATAGTATATTGGCAGGGAGGAACTCTACAGGTGGATCTACTAGATTCCAAGTTCCATAACAAGTGGGATCAGGTTGTGTCTAGGACGAAATTCCCACCAGCAATAGGGGCAGATGCACTGGTAACACCTTAGCAACCAGTTCTCCCTTATTTGATGCTTTTCCTCTGTTTCGACTTCTCTCACATCTTTTGCGAAGAATCCGGGACACAGAGATCCCTCCCCTCTTGTCTGGGAAGTTTATTGCTTGCTACAAAACTGAGGTACTTCCTGTGTAGTTGGGGTTATATAGGGGAGGACTTCTTGTTTGATTGATTTTACCAGTGTCCATTCACCAATAGGTGGCGTATAACCCAGTTAGTTATTATGGCTGCTCTGTGTCCTGTGATGTACTCCAAGAAAAGGATTTTACACAGATCCATCTGTGTACACCCAGCCTTATGTTCCTGTAACTAACTCTACATCCAGAGCCCCTTGTGTGCAATACAGATACATCCTCATTAAACTAGAGGTATATACTTCCACTTGCATACAACACTGAAGGTCGAGCCTAAATCCTGCAACAATGCACACATCTAGTCCAGGCTGCCTATTAGGCTCAACTTCTCCCAAGCTTCCAGTGAAGTTCCTCCCCCTCCTGTTGATGAGGCTCCCCCTTGTCACGCAGCCATGAAAAAGTAGAACCTCTACAATTATTTGTACAATTATATGTGATGGGACCAGGGATCTAAAGTAGAATTCCAGCTTAACCCTAACTACTCTTGTCCCCTTCCCCCTCCTGACACCAATTCTTACTAATTAATGTAAGAAAGATGTACATATTTACTTACTTTCAGACCGCTCCAGTTTGTTCACATGATCCTAATCCCCTGTGTCAACCAGCGTGGCAGGCGAGGGGAGGGAAAGCAGACAATGGATGGGCCATAGTAAGCCTATGAGTGACCTCACCACTCAAGGCTTTACTAGCCATTGCTGAGCGCTCTCTCCTCTCCATAGTAGCTGCCACTGGCTGACATGGGAGATCATATGACTGGACCAGAGCTGGCTGATTAATAGGCAAGTATCTTTATACAGAGGTGTTAAGAGGGGAAAGGGAAATTTTTTAGGAGTTGTTAGGGTTACGCTGAAATTGCACTTCAATATTAATGCTATCTTTCAACCTCCACAAACAAACCATTTTTTTTTGCTTAAATGTGTGGTTATGTGACACACCAGATCCCTAGTCTTTCATCTTCTGGACTGCAGAGTGGAAGGGTTTCTTCGTTCTGCATGCCCACATCATTGTCTGGGTGACCTGAACACTTTCCATTGGTTCTCCAGTGGCATGGTTCTCCAATGGCATGGTTCTCTCAAGCATCCAGAAGACTGCAGGGGTGTAATGATGTCACAATGGGGGGGACCTGCTGGTGGTGGGGCCCAGACTGCAGCACTGGATCCACCATCTCCACTCCCAGAGGAGGTGCTGGTGTGGCTCATGTAACAGCGGACTCAGTTACGTTAAAAAACCACGAAGGGCTTTTTTTTTTTTTAAATAAAAACCTCTTATAATGAGAGCAGGAAGCCGGAGAGGCATGAAGTACTTTTATTTGTAATAAACCCCAGGTGCAAAGATACCAGTTTGAACACGAATAGAAATATACTGCTTGAAGGTTATTAGTATTGTTGGCTTATACACTTTGGTGCATATGACAGTTTCACGTTAAAGCTGTGGTGCTATGCATGTTATAAATATCGTTTTTGAAAACATACATTTACATTTGTGTAATTGGCACTAATTTCGGATAACGGCAACAGTTTTGGTACTGTATGTTTTGCCATGCAAAAGGACTTGACATCCAAAGGTTGTAGTGTAAAATTGTTAACAAATCACTTTTCAAATCTAAAGTATCTTTTATATACAGAGTTTTAAATCGTAACAAGATCTCATCAATGATTTAATGTCTTCTCTTTGAGCAGCACAAGTGCTTAGATAGCTGCACCAACACTTCTGTTTATTTTTGTCATTAGTTTTTCACATTTTCCATAATGATTTATTTAACTGGTGTAATCGAGATGCAGCTCTGCTCCATCTGAATGAGCATTAGACCGTGCAAAGCCTAATGTGTCTGCTACAACTGTGTCTAGAGTGGTTAGCCTGCCCATGTTCAGACATTTGTAGTTTTCTTTGGCTTGGGAGGTGCAAGTCTAGCATGACAAGTTCTTTATTGGGGAACAGGCAGCTGAAGGAAAACTTCTCCTTCCACCCTATTTTAATCACTCCTTTCCATGCACTATCCACAACCCCCCCCCCTAGTTTTAGAAGCCGTCATTTCAAAAAGGTTGTCCTATTTATTTAAATTTTTTTATATTGTTGTAATAGACCAAACTGCACCTGTGTTATTGGGTGTTTTTAGCGGTAACCTGTCATGACTTAAATGTTCAAGCCAAATATACTCTCAGCCTTCTAATACCTTTTGTTATTTTGTTGACTTGATTGTGTTTGGGAAGCCTTTTATTAACTTCCTCCATGGTAACTGAGAGAACTCTACTAAGGATGGGAAGTGCAAAAATACTAACTAGTTTAAAAAAAGGTCCCCTCTCCTCTCCTCCTAACATCTATGCTGGCTAACCTGTGTAAAAAAAAAAAAAAATGTATATACTTACCTTTTATCAGCTTGCTCTGGTCTGGTCATGTAATCCAGCTTCCCTGTGTCAGCCAGCAGTGGCTGCAGGGAAGAGGAGGAAGCGGCAACAACGGATTGGCCATGGGAGCCTATGGGTGATGTCACCATTCCCAGTCATTGTCAAGCACTTTCTCCTCTCCCCTGCAGCCACCACTGACTGACACAGGGGATTGTTTGACCAGAGCGGGCTGAGAATAGGTAAATATACAAAAAAATGTATTACACAGGTTAGTCAGCATGGGTGTTAGGAGGGGAAACTTTTAAGACTGTTAGGCTGGGGCTGGAATTTTATCTTTAATCAGTGCTATTTATCCTTTTTATAGATCAGGAGCAACCTCTGCGTAAGAGTTTCACAACTGGGACTATTGGACAAAGACTATTACCCCTTAGCTGCTTACCTGACAGGATGTGCCCACATGTGGGGGACTGTTTGGGGTAGGCAGCAGTTAAAAAAAAAAAAAGAATGGCTGAGCCAAGGTTTTGCTTCCTTTCCCCCCCTCCCTTCCTCCCTCAAAGGGGCTGCACTGTAATGGCATGCAATGCACGTGATTGCAGCGCAATGGTGTATCATTATAGGGTTAAACCAGGCAGTGAGGGGGCGATATACAGTGAGGGAGAAAAAAGCATTTGGTCCCCTGCTGATTTTGTAAGTTTGCCCACTGACAAAGAAATGATCAGTATATAATTTTAATGGTAGGTTTATTTTAACAATGAGAGGCAGAACAACAAAATAATATCCAGAAAAACGCATTTAGAAAAAGATATACATTGATTTGCATTTTAATGAGTGAAATAAGTATTTGACCCCTTCGCAAAACATGACTTAGTACTTGGAGGCAAAACCCTTGTTGGCAATCACAGAGTTAAGACGTTTCTTGCAGTTGGCCACCAGGTTTGCACACATCTCAGGAGGGATTTTGTCCCACTCCTCTTTGCAGATCCTCTCCAAGTCATTAAGGTTTCGAGGCGGACGTTGGGTAACTCGAACCTTCAGCTCCCTCCAGCTATGGGATTGAGGTCTGGAGACTGGCTAGGCCGCTCCAGGACCCTAATGTGCTTCTTCTTGAGCCACTTTTTTGTTGCCATGGCCATGTGAAAATGGGTCATGGATGGGTATTTCAGCATGACAATGACCCAAAACAATGCCCTGGCTGAGGGAAGGAGGTTCTCACCCAAGATTTGATGGTATATGGCCCCGTTCATCGTCCCTTTTGATGTGGTGAAGTTGTCCTGTCCCCTTAGCAGAAACCCCCCCCCCCCCCCCCCCAAAAGCATGATGTCTCCACCTCCATATTTGACGGTGTGGATGGTGTTCTTGGGGTCATAGGCTGCATTCCTCCTCCAAACACAGCAAGTTGAGTTGATGCCAAAGAGCTCAATTTTGGTCTCATCTGACCACAACACTTTCACCCAGTTCTCCTGTGAATCATTCAGATGTTCATTAGCAAACTTCAGACGGCCTGTACATGTGCTTTCTTGAGGAGGGGGATCTTGCGGGCACTGCAGGATTTCAGTCCTTCAAGGTGTAGTGCGTTATTAATTTTTTTTCTTGGTGACTATGTTCCTAGCTGCCCTGAGATCATCGACAAGATTCTCCCGTGTAGTTCTGGGAGGATTCCCCACCGTTCTCATGATCATTGAAACTTCACGAGGTGAGATCTTGCATGGAGCCCCAGACTGAGGGATATTGGTAGTTATTTTGTGTTTCTGCCATTTGTGAATAATCACACCAGCTGTTCTCACCCTCTCACCATGCTGCTTGGAAATGGTCTTGTAGCCCATTCCAGTCTTGTGTAGGCCTACAATCTTGTCCCTGACATTGTTGGACAGCTCTTTGGTCTTGGCCAAGGTGGAGAGATTGGAATCTGATTGCTTCTGTGGACAGGTGTCTTTTATACAGGTAACAAGTTGAGATTAGGAGCACTCCCTTTAGGAGAGTGCTTCTAATCTCAGCTTGTTACCTGTATAGAAGACACCTGGGAGCCAGAAATCTTGCTGATTGATATGGGATCAAATACTTATTTCACTCATTACCCACTTCCGGACCGTCGCACGACGATGTACGTCCTTACTTTGAAGGGGGATATCGTTGTTATGGCAGCATCTAGCAGCCATAACCCCGGTATCCTCTTCTTCAACCGGCGGCCCGGTTTCCAATAAGAGTGGTCTCTGCGGCGGATGTGCCGCAAGGTCACTTTTATCGGCTGGGGAGAGGTGTGTGTGTGTGTGTGTGTGTGTGTGTGTGTGTGTGTCCCCGTCCGTCGCGCTTACCGGAGCCGTCTGCAGCGACGGAGGAGATCGGATCTTCACCCTTGCTGGGCATTGAGATGAGTGAGGGGAAGATGGCCCCTACCCATCTCCTTAACAGTGCATAGCGGAAGCGACAACAGAACGTCACTTCCGTCCATAGCTCTTAAAGAGCCATTTTTAAAAAATGTTTTTTTTAAATTACAAATTTTTTTAAGTTTCTATTGCATTTAAGTGTAAATATGAGATCTGAGGTCTTTTTGACCCCAATTTTTTATTTATTTGTTTTTTTAAAACAGTGTAAAAATAAAAAATAAAATATAAAATAAGAAAAAAAAAAATTTAAACGCGCCCTGTCCTGCCGAGCTCGCGTACAGAAGCAAACGCATTAGTGAGTAGCACCCGCATATAAAAACAGTGTTCAAACCACACATGTGAGGTATCACCATGATCGGTAGAGCGAGAGCAATAATTCTAGACCTCCTCTGTAACTTAAAACAGGCAACCTGTAGAATTGTTTAAATGTCGCCTATGGAGATTTTTAAGGGTAAAAGTTTGTCGCCATTCCACGAGCGGGCGCAATTTTGAAGCGTGACATGTTGGGTATTAATTTACTCAGCATAACATCTTTCACAATATAAAAAAAATTGGGCTAACTTTACTGTTGTCTTATTTTTTTAATTCAAAAAAGTGTATTTTTTCCAAAAAAAAGTGCGCTTGTAAGACCGCTGCGCAAGTACGGTGTGACAAAGTATTGCAACGACCGTCATTTTATTCTCTATGATGTTAGAAAAAAAATGTATAATGTTTGGGAGTTCCAAGTAATTTTCTAGCAAAAAAACCCTGTTTTTTTTAACTTGTAAACAACACATCTCAAAAAGAGGCTCGGTCCTTAAGTGGTTAAAATGCAAATCAATTTATAACTTTTTTGAAATGCGTTTTTCTGGATATTTTTGTTGTTGTTCTGTCTCTCACTGGTAAAAAAAAAAAAAAACACCTACCATTAAAATTATAGACTGATTTTTTTTTTTTTTTTTGTCAGTGGGCAAACGTACAAAATCAGCAGGGGATCAAATACTTTTTTTCCCTCACTGTAACTCCCTCATCACTGCCTGTCAAATGCCTTCTGAAAAGCAATCTGAATATGGATCTTTCTTCAGAGGGCACCACACTCCACAGCGACTGTAAAAAAAGAGCTGTAAGTGAAGGTGAAATTCCTGATCCGCACACATTTCTGGTTCAATAACCCATAAAGTATTGCAGCCACTGGATCAGTTGACAGCCAGGCAGCTAGCATTTTATAAAGTTGCACCCAACATTTCAGGGTGCCTCAAAATAACAGGTTTTGCAATGTCATAGTGTAAAAACATTACACTTTTTCACAACACAGCCTGCCCTCCCCCAGTAGCCTGCAGATAAGGAATGCTATTCGCTCTGTGTAGAAGCAGCAGTCTTGATGCAGCGGTCCGATGCACCCCATGCTGAGTCAGTTCTGTAGCTCGGCAATCAGAAGTGATCGTGATTGTAGGGCTATGGAGCTGATTCAGCAGGGGCATCCTTAGCCGCAGGGGACAGGTTCTGTTAATGGAAGTGTGACATCCTTAATATGACAGCGAAGACATTGACAACCTGTTATTTTGCTAAACCCTAAGATGACGGCCTAAGATGACGGGTGGCAGGTTTGTATTAGACTTCAATCGGGCGTTAATCTTTTTCTTAGGCAAGCTTTGGAACAAAGGACAGAGTCACAATCTCTGGTAGTAGTGATGTGTCTGCGACTTGATTGATCCAGGATCCATATTGTTTATTATTCTTCTGAAAGGAAGTGGATTATCTGCCCTGGAGTTGTTGTGGAAACCTGATGACGCCATTTGGACATGTATCCATGCATTGATTGTGGATAACTGATTGGCTGCTTGCTGGCATGCTAATGAGCCACAGAAGTCAGTCTAGCCATGAAAAGGCTAAAAATTCTGCATTTACAAAATGGTTAACATGTATCTGGGTATGATCACACTAGCGCTCTTCATCATTACAGGCAGGCAGTAAGTATTGGACAGGATCATTCTTTGTTCTTTGGGAATATCACAATACCAGATTCTTCTGACACAATTATATTCCGCTCTTGTAATGCACTTACACATTTCAGAAATGCTTTTAATAGCAATCTCAAAATTAATTTGCTGATCTGGATCGCTGCAGGTTAATGTATCACATTTTGACATGCCAGTTATTAAAGATTAATTGTTTGATTATTACTGCATTACTGCTACGCTTTATATTATTTTGAAATATGGATTTTGGTTTCTTCGGAAAATTATAAATACAATGACTATTCATTTGTAGCGTTTTTAAAAAAGAAGTACATTTGCAATAGCAATCATTTATTTTAGCTGTTACGTTAAAAGTAAAGAATGGATTTTGGTAAATTAAAGGTGTTAAATGTGTGTGTACTGTTTTGTTAACCTATAAAATACAGAATTAACCCTTCAGGTCCTGTCATCAAAACCATTAATCCACCTATCCCACCACCAACACCTTCAGCTTGTTCAATTGAGCTTTGGCAATCGGGCTCAGTTCACACCTGTGTGGGTGATACTGCTGCGGGACCGGCACAAATTCCCACAGCTGCAACCACCCGCACAGCGAAACACAGGACCCCTTAGTCCTAATGGCACGCCGCCCGCACTGGAAATCACACCCATGCTGGGAACCTCGGTTCCCACGTGGGCTGCGATTTAAAAAATGGTGCAGGGACTTCTTTCCTGCGTGTCATGGGGCATGAATGGGTTCATGTGCCCGCACAAACCGCGGCCCTTATGGCCACACAGGTGTGAACCTAGCTCAAAACTTGGAATCTGATTGGTTTCTATGCAGAGCTGCACCAGATTATGCACCATGCAGTTTTAGTAGACAACTCCCACAGTTTCAACTTATCAGCGTCTTGCATAGAGACATGAAGGCACTTGACAATACCAAAATCTCAGTTCAAAATAAAACAACCAGGGGTAGCAAAAAAAAAGGAATATAAACCAAAATGGTCAGAATAGTGCAATTCATTGTTCCTCATAAAGAAGCATAGGTAGGAGAGAGAAAGATCTGACATAGCAAAGTATATTATTCAGTCTTGGGTTATATGATTAGTAAGATACCAAGTAGTCCATGGCTGCCATAGTGCAGAAGCATTGGAATCATCATTATTTTTTTTTTAACCGTTTCTATTACTACGTGTAGCATAATTTGGACTGTTGAATGTACATTAATAAATGCCACTATTGCTAGTTTTGTTACTGGCATAATATCATTACTTTTTAATCTTATGTCGATTTTTAATTCGTAAAAAAAAAAAAAAATATTGCTCTGCTGCTGTTGCAGTATGTACTTAA
Source organism: Aquarana catesbeiana (assembly GCF_042186555.1). Taxonomy (NCBI): domain Eukaryota; kingdom Metazoa; phylum Chordata; class Amphibia; order Anura; family Ranidae; genus Aquarana; species Aquarana catesbeiana. The sequence goes on along the minus strand of NC_133324.1, from coordinate 833,516,417 downwards.
ACAGGCCCATATCCAGATATTCTGTTTTATGTTAATAGTCTTGCTGCAATAGATCCTTATTGATTGATCTAAGTACTGACTTTGGCTATAGAAACGCTGTCCAGGGCTGCATCTGGTGGTCAGTCATTGGTGACCTGGTCTCTAAAAAAGGGTTGAAAGAAATATACTCTGATTCTTAGCCTTCCTTTAAACAACAATTCTCCCCATTGACAGAGCTCATGTGATCATTGCTACCAAGTGTGGTTTTCTCAAGCATAGCTATTTCAGCCCTTTAGCTATTATTATCTATTGCAGTAAGGCTGCTAATATAAATGTAATCACTGATTATAGATGAACTTTAATGGGTCAGCCTTTAAGTTCTTCATCTAAAAGTACCTTCTGGTGGAGATGTATAGGAGCTAAACAGAGGAAGCATGGTCAGGGAAGAGCTCTGCTGGTAACAGCTGTGCCGCCTTCTGTTCCCTCATCGTGTCGGTGTACAAACAGCTCATAGCAAGAGGAGAAGAATGTCTAGTATTAATTATGACCATTAGTAGTCACTTACGCCCTGAGCAGATTGTGGCTGCAGAGCACGTCTCCAGTCCTGCAGGCAGGGGGCATTTCTCCCTCAACTCTTATCTCCTAGAGATAAGACTATTTCTCTATTGCCAAGCTTGGAATAATGTATCCAGGATGCTAATGTTTCATTAATTACCTCTCCCCTTTGTTTCAGCAATGCAATCCCGAAGTTCGGCATGTTGACTTGGAAATTTTATAGAAGCGGAAGAATTTTCTATTCATAAAATTCATGAAGGAAGGAAAGAGGAGACTGTAGAAGAAGCTTCATTTCATTTTCCAGCGTGCATGCTCCATGACTAAATTGTAAATGAGTGCGAATCGCCCTACAATGCAAAAGCTCTGCATATGAAGTCATGTTTACAAGAGCATCTTAGAGTCTGTTGTTGTCAAATTATCTGCAATCACTTTTTTGTGGCGAAAAAAAAAAAAAAAAAAGCAAAACTTACATTTATTTGTACAACTGCCTCACAGAAGTAAATCGCATTGTTTTATTTCATTCCATCTACATGCGTGACATTGACCTTGGTTGCTGGGTTTTCTTTAGCTCTTACTTACTGGGCAGCCTAAGATAAGGAATCAACCATTAACACTCCTGCCATTCCTCCTTCCTATTTTATGCTCATTGTATATAGAACAAAGATTGTGATGCTTTTATTTTTTACTGGAAGTGATTGTTTTCAAGAATTGTTAGTCTTTTTGATGCTACTAAGCAGTTGTCTGGTTCCCAGGACTCATCCAATGAATGGATGTTTTTATGCATTGTGCATTTTTCTTTTTTTGCTGTACACTACACAGGTGACCATTATTAAAACATTATTAACGATCATACGTATGTATGACAAGAGAGACAAAAACATAAAACATAGTGGAATAAACGTTAAGATTCATAAATGGCAAGAAATATTCACATTTCAGAAGTATTGTCTAAACTGAGATAAGCAAACTGATGTGAGGTTTATAAGAGACGTAATAAATCAGAATGGACCTGATGCTCTGGAAGAATCAGCAGTTGAACATCTAGCCTGCAAACATGTATATGGTAATTAGCCCAGTCTTCAACACATCGGGCAAATTAGCAGAGACATCTGATCCACAGTGACCTATAGATCACTTGACTGATCTGTAATTCTGTGTAAAATGCTTGCCCCTAAAAAATGTGTTCTTAACAAGCTTGACTGATATTGGGTCAATTTCATGTTCCTGACCAGAAATAGGACATGTATCACAGTACCATAGCAGAAGGGGCAAGATTTCCCAAGCTTCCAGTAAGGCTACTTTCACACTGAGGCAGTTTTCATCCGTTTTAGCGCTAAAAAAAAAGCACCTGAAAACTGCCTCTCATGCCTCCCCAGTGTGAAAGCCTGAGTACTTTCACACTGAGGCGGTGCACTTGCGGGATGGGAAAAAAAGTCCAGCAAGCAGCATCTTTGGGGAGGTGTAGGAGCGCTGTATACAGCGCTCCTAAATCACTGTAACACAGGCGCTATTAACCCCTTCTTTGGCCGCTAGCGGGGGTTAAAAGTGTCCCACTAGTAGCCGTAAAGTGCTGCTAAAACGACGGTAAAGCACCGCTAAAACTAACGGCGCTTTACTGCTAACAGACTCGCCGCCCCAGTGTGAAAGTACCTTAAAAGTCAGGCTTACAAGTATTGTGCAACTTTTAAGTGCTTGTTTACACTATTGGTTAGAGGGGGGTAAATGCCTGCGATTGAGCTGTACTTTTACTGTCCTCTTTGGCTGCAGAGGAAACCAATCACTCTTCAGAAACCAAAGCTCATGTGAACAGGCCTTATAGCAGGCCATACATAATGCCATATTCTTTCCTTCAACCACAGTTTGAAGGAAAGGAAATTGCTTGATTCCCTCATCAGCACAGTTCGTTTTGATGGGGCAATCCCTCCCACAGCACTATTGTTTTCTGTCACCAGGGAGCCTTTCCCACTGGCAAAATACAATGATCACTGCAGGCAGTAATTGGTTAGAAAAACCCCAACAGGTTGGTTCAAATTTCAATCCATCTTTGGCTAGCTTTAGCTCCCTGAAGTAGGCTGTTTAGGCTGCCAAAGGCTGACCATATTGTTAGTGTGATAACTGACATGTCCCGGGACCTCAGCTGACTATTGTTGATTTGTCACCTGTTTGCATGCTGTTATCTGTGCCATGATGTCTTATTAGGTAAATGGGATGTTCATGTAGGCTCCAGGGATTTTGTTATAATATTTCTGATCATTATTGCTCTGGAGGAACACTGCATCCAGCCTCGTGTCGCCTGAAATGGCTGATTACTTACCAATAAGTTGACCTGAATAGCACTCAAATTCTGTACAGCTCTGAACAGTGCACACATCTTTGGCACTAGTCCTGGGTAAGATGATCGTATTTTGTGTTTACTGGTCCACTAAATGGTGCCATGCTTGTGACTTACCCAAGATCCTGCCCAAAGGATTTTTTCTACCCCTTTGGGACATCTCTTTTTGGCCAGATACTATTGGTCAATGAAAAGTTTAAGTGGACGAAACATTGATAACAGCCCCAAAGGATCTCTGATTCTACCAAACTGATAGACATACAGTAATCTGCAAAGAAAACCCATTCACCTCTGCCATGTTTTATATCAGTGCCTGCTTGTCCTTGTCTGACAATTAAAGGCCAAATTACTTGCTAGCTTGTATCTCTCAGGGAAGAAAATGACAAGCTTTCCCTGCAGTGATGAGAAAGGCTAACACTTGCTTCCTTCCAACACAAGATAATTCACGTTCCATGCATTGGTGGTTAGTGGTGTCATTAATTCTGAATGGTACATCAATGCACTTTCTCAACGAATGTGAGTTACGGAGCAGCACAATGTGAGGCAATGCATTTATATGCACTGCTATTCGTTGTGCTGCTAAGATTGCCGCATGCACATTTTATGGTGTGTTATGCATTAGGCAGCCTAAGCTCAACAATAGTAACAGCCACAAATTGGGCTTCTATCGGGGGAGGAGCAGAAAAGCATGAAAATAAAGAAGGGATTTCAATAGCAGCTGATCATAGAGGCTACTACAGGTATTTAGACATGAATGTATGAACTTGAACCTGAATTTTTAATGCTCATTAGAGTTCCTCTTGTGGTAGCCACAACACGGAACTGAACTGTTGTTCTGGATGGATTTTTAGTTTAAGAAATCTCAGTCCTGATGCATATACTAGAGTAAGGATTACATTTCACTAGGATATACTAAACATTTCTGTTAGATTGCATCCCTCTGCTTTAGGCCCCCCATTGATATTGTATATTTGAGATTTCAGCAATCTTATCCTCTCTAACATTATCCTGTATTGCCTAGACTGTTTTCGAAGCAGTTATACATCTTCCTTTTCTTCAGTTTTAACATAGACTGTAATATGCTCTCTCTGTATATTTATAATTTTGCATATAGGAAAGTATATTTTTAATTTATTTACAGACATTTATTATTAGATGTCCAAACAAAATTGTAATAAAAATGTTACCTTAGGATTGAAAGTAAATTTCTTCTAGTTAAAAATCAGCATATGTGATTATTTACCTTAGTACAGAGTACATGCATGTACGGAAAGTGGGTGTATGATGAAATGGCTGGTATAAGGCCTAATGCACATGAACGTAGCATAGCAGGTCCTGTGTTCTTAGATAACAAAAATCTCTGGGACTTTCTAGGAGCATCTGCATGTACCTATGCATGCTTTAGGCGAAGCGCTAAACACAAACGTGGCGCATTTTAAGCATACAGCCATTCACTTGTATTGATGTCTGCATGTGACAGGAAAGGGCAGGGATTATGTGCCTCTGCACACAGGAGCTGCCATGCATCTGTGCACATGAGGCCTTTAAGCTGCATTCCAGCTTTTGATACACTTTACAAGCTGGCCCTAATGAACTGTCCCTCACTAATATGTGAGGCTGCTGTATCTGCGGTATACATTGTTAGTAGCTGAGGCTACATACAGCATTCCACACTGTGTTCCGGGTTTGAGCCGAGACTTCCTGTCTCATACCTGGAACATAGTAGAGTCTATCTGATCGGCTCTCAGCCATTCAGACAAAGCAATGAATATAGAACTTCCTCTGACTGAGTCAAAGGTTGACATCATCAGCCTGCTTCTCTGACTCAGCCAGAGGAAGTTCTATATTCATTGCTAGAATACATTGCTTTCTCTTAATGGCTGAGCGACGCTGTGGTAGACCCGTCTGTGTTCCAGGTATGAGGCAGAAAGTCCCGGCTCAAACCCAGAACACAGAGCTGGATGTAGCCGCAGCTGCATGCAGTTTATACCGCACATCTAGGGGCATCACATGTTAGTGAGGGACATGGTTGATTTGGGCCAGCTTGTAAAGTGTATCAAAAGCTGGAGTTTAACATTTAAATTGACATATTTTAAGATTTCACATGCTTCTCCTTTCTTATGTATATTGCCATCTTTGCTATCCATTGATATAGTAACAACCTCAGAATGTTACATGTAAAATCCATATGTCTTTTATATACTAGAACATCCTCTGAATCAGTCTTGTGTATTTGTAATGGTTGTCCCTGCGGTTCTGGAACATTGAGAGAATGATTTGCAGTCCTGTGTGTGTCCAGTAAAATCATGTTTTTTTATAATAGGTTTGTGTACTCTTTAAGACAGTTTAGCTGGGTGGCATAGTTTATATTTAAATACAGGGCACCGAGCAATAGGAAATGCCCATCAACAAATAATAATTTATAGATTTTAAAATAATTCCAACATGGCAGTGATGTTTGCCTTCATCAGTTCATTTAACTGATGTGAGGAGTAGATGACCAGATCACAATAACATGATAATTGTTCATGTTGTTTTGAACCTATGTGTCTCCATAATGGAATTAAGAAAAAAAAAAAAAGCAATGCTGTCTATTCACAATTCTGGATAAGTTAGCCATGTGAATGCAGGAACCCTTCAGTGTGTTACAGAGCATCTTTGAATTCACAACACCCGTAAGGCTGGAATACTAAAGCTGGCCATAGATGGATCCAAATTCAGCTGGTTCAGCAATGACATGGCTTGATCTATGTGTGGAGGATCCTGCTTTACAGAAGTCAATCTAATGATAACATTTTTGCAATTAGTGGCTGCAGCTGAAGTCACACTGTCAGAATACAATGGCACAGTAGGGAGGATTCCTTCATTCCCCTTGCTTGTGTGGGTGGGAAAATCTGTAGCTTTTTTTTCTATTTTGCACTGATCAAAAAAAAAAGAGTCCTCTATGGCCAGCCTAAGGCAGGAATGAACAGACCAGCCCATGACATGTTCAACTTGTTGATTGCATATTGGTGTGCCCTTGGTTTCAGGCTTGTAGCGTGAATTGGGTGATATAAATGTATACACGTAAGATATGTGTACATATAGATATATATAGTCATGGTAAAATAGATGGAAATGATTTGCTGTTTTCAACATATTTGAACAGACGTACATTAGACTTTGATTTGCATAGTTCATGTTATATACTTAAATGATGCATAATGATCCATTGGTAAGGTACATTCATTTTTATGATCTAAATCGTGAAAAATGCAGATTTTTCATATAGAAAAAGTACACCTCTACATTAACCACCACTTCAGTTTCATGAAATTAGAATCTGGTGTTCAGCTGTTCATGAATAGAACCTCCTTAAGAAATATACAGGTGAGACCTGTCTTATTCAGCCATCTAGGATCTGGTCTTCCCTTAGCTTTTGACACGTCTGTTGTCCTAATGCTAAGATCAATAGAGCTTTTTAAGGCCCTCAGAGAAAAAAAAGTTGTAGATGCCTGAGTCTAGCAAGGAATTTAAAAAGATTGCCAAATGATTTGAAATCAATAATCCCACTCTGAGGAAAATAATCTAAAAGTGCCATAGATTTTAAACATTGTTGTCCAGGAATGGCTGGTCCAGCAAATTCAAGAGCTGACCATCTGATGCTAGAAGAAGCTTCTAAGAATTCCAAAATTTCATTGCAGGGTGTTCAGGTGACTCTTGCAATGGTTGGAGCCAAAGTGCATACATCTACAATTAGAAGGAGATTGCACCAATTCAACCTGCATGAGAGATGTGTTGAGAAAATCCCTTTTGCTGTAAAAAAAAAAAAGAACATTAGAGCAATATTACAATTTTGCTATTAAACAAAAAGGCAAAAACAACCCTTCAGGAAACAATATGCTGATTAAAGATAGAGTTGTTTGGTCACAGAAACAGTAGACATGTTTGCTACAAACCGAAGACAAAATTTCAGGAAAATGCATAACAATTGTGAAACATGGTAGTGGAAATATTATGGTCTGGGGATGCTTTGCTGCCTCAGGGCCTGGCCAACGTAGTTATCAAGTGAGTCTTTCAAGACCATAATAATTTGAAGCACACTAGCAAATCCACCAGTGGTTCAAAATGAAGAAATAGAGGGTTATAGACTGCTCTAGTCAAAGCGTTATTGGGGGTTGGAGACAGCCCAGTCAATTCATGCATGGAAACTCGCTAACATTTTGCAGCTGAATGAATTTTGATTTTTGAAGTGGTCAAAAATGTCAGTAGCCAGTGTCAGACAGGTAGGCAGTTATACAACCCCAATTCCAAAAAGGTTGTGACTCTGTAAAATCTACATGAAAACAGAATGCAATGATTTGCAATTCTAATAAACCCATATTTTATTCACAATGGAAAACATATTAAGTGTTTAAACTGATAAAATATACAATTTTTAAGAAAAAAAATAGGTAATTTTGAAAAAAGGATGGCAGCAAAATCTCTGAAAGAGGTTGGGACAGGGCCATATTTACCATGCTGTAGCATCCCCTCTTCTTTTAACACTGTAAACTTCTGGGGACTAGGGAAAACCAGTTGTTAGTGTTTTGGGAGAGGAATGTCCCATTCTTGCCTGAAGGTGTTATGTAGCTTTTACACAGTATTTCACATTTTTTGGAATTGGACTTGTACAATACACCTACAAGAAGACATTTCTGTTGAAAGGGGGCTATACCAGCTTGTGGGGCCAAGGGTGTACTTGCTTTTCCACAGTACACCATAATATCTATTGATATTTTTGTTGAATAAAAGATTGAAAAGGCACAATTTTCTTGTGTTCTTATTCAAATATATCACATTAATCTGCGGGCATTGTTTGAATAAAGATCCAATGTTTGTGTGTTCAAATATGTTGAGAAAGTCAACAACTTCCATGGGATGTAATTAAGTTTTCACATGACTGTATGCTCTACAAGTAATTTTGGACGCTAAAAAAAAATTACCTTCATCTTTGCATATTTCTGATTTATAACATACACCGATCAGCTGTAACATTATGACCACCCACCTTATATTGAATAGGTCCTCCTTTTTCCACCAGAAGAGCCCAGACCCTTCAAAGCACAGACACCACTCGACCTCTATGTATGCTGTGGTGTCTGGAACCAAGCCATCAGTAGCAGGTCCATTATTATTATTATTATACAGGATTTATACAGCACCAACAGGTTATGCACTGCTTTACAATATAAAAGGGAGACAGTACAGTTACAATACAATTAAATACAAGCGGGTTTAAAGGGCCCTTCTCATAAGAGCTTACACTCTAATAGGGTGGGGCAAGTGGTACAGAAGGTTGTAATTGTGGGGGATGAGCTGATGGAAGTGATAAAAGATTAGTTGGAGGCATAATGGGCTTCCATGAAGAGATGAGTTTTCAGGGATCGTCTAAAGGCAGCCATAGTAAGAGATGGCTGGACAGATTGAGGTAGAGAGTTCCAGAGGCTGGGCGAGGCTTGGAGAAGTCCTGGAGACAAACATGGGAGGAGGAGACAGGGAGCTTGAGAGCAGGAGGTCTTGAGAGGACAGTTTGGGTGATATTTGGAGACAAGATTGGTGATGTAGCTCAGGACAGAGTTGTGAATGGCTTTGAATAATGCTAGTATTTTGAATTTAACTTGCTGGGCGATTGGAAGCCAGCGTGGGGATTGGCGGAGAGGGGTGGTAAGGTAGATGAGTCTGGTAGCAGCATTCATGATAGACTGAAGAGACGATAGCCTATGAAGAGGTAGGCCTATGAGAAGGGAGTTGCATTGGTTAAGGCGAGGGATAACGAGGGAGTGAATGAGTAGCTTGGTGGTTTCATTAGTTAAAAAAAAAGGTGAATTTTAGAGATGTTACAGAGATGAAGTCTACAAGCTTTTGATAACGATTGGATTTGGGGCTTAATGGACAGGTCAGAGTCTAGGCTTACACCGCTACCCTGGCGTGAGGGGAGGGATTGATGGTTGCAATATTGACCTTGATAGAAAAGTCATGGTGGGGTGCAGGGGGATCTTATCAGCTCGGTTTTGGAAGCCGTGTGAGGTTATCAAGTGACCAAGGGAGGAGGTGTAGATAGAGAATAGAAGGGATCCAAAAACAGCCTTGGGGGACCCCTACATAAAGAAGAAATGGAGAGGAGGAGACAGAGTTATAGGTAAGACTGAAGGAGCACTGCGATAGGTAGGAAGAGAACCAGGATACAGCAGAATCTTTGAGACCAAGGAAATGGAGAGAAGGAGCGCGTGTTCCACAGTATCGAAGGCTGCAGAGAGGTCAAATAGGAGTATGGAGTAGTGGCCATTTGTTTTAGCAGTTAGTAAATTGTTAGTGAGTTTTGTAGGGAAGTTTCTGTGGAGTGCTGCAATCAAAAGCCAGACTGTAAGGGGTCAAGAAGGTTGTTTTCAATGAGGTAGGAGCTCAGACGGTTGCTTTAGAGGGGAGAGGAAGGTGCCAGTAGAGAGGGAGCATAGGGTAGAAGTGGAGGGAACAGGATCCAGGCGACAATTGGTTAGGTGGGCATCTGAGAAAAGTTTGGTAACCTCTTCAGTAGTAGCTAGTTCAAAAGAGAAAAGTGTTGACTGTGCTGTTGGAAGAGGCATGTTAAATGGGGAAGACGTTTGTTTAGTAGAAGTGTCCTCATGTATTGCATCAATCTTGTCTTTGAATTGATTGGCAATCTCTTGGGCAGTGAGTTAGTGGGTAAAGGGGGCGGGGGAAGAAGCAGAGTTAAAGGTAGCGAAGAGCTGACAGGGACTGGATGACAAGGTATTAACGTTGCAAGGTGGGGCCTCCATGGACTAGACTTGTTTTTCCAGCATCCCACAGCTGCTCAATTGGAGAATTCGGAGGCAATGTCAACACTTCAAACTTGCATTCCTCAAACCATTCTTGAACCATTTTTGTAGTGTGGCAGGGAGCATTATCCTGCGAAAAGAGGCCACAGCCACCAGGGAATGCCATTTACATGAAGGGGTGTACTTGGTCAGCAACAATGTTTAGGTAGGTGGTACGTGTCAAAGTAACATCCGTCAGGACTTCCCAACAGAACATTGCCCAAAGCATCGCACTGCCTCTGCCTGATTGCCTTTTTTTTCCCCATGCTGCATCCTTGTGCTGTCTCTTCCCCAGGTAAGTGGCGCATACAGACCCAGCCATCTGCGTGATGTAAAAGAAAACATTCATCTGACCAGGCCACCTTTTTCCATTCCTCCATGGTCCAGTTGTGATGCTCACGTGCCCATTGTAGATCCGGGTCAGCATGGGTCCCAATTTGTCCCTTGTCGAAGTTTGTCCATTATTTCTGCTTTCAACTTCAGGGACAGCATGTTCGCATGCTACCAAATATATCTTATCCGCTTTTAGATTCCATTGTAACAAGACAATCAATGTTATTCACTTTACCTATCAGTGGTTATAAAGTTATAGCTGATCGGTGTAAACATGCATCTAGTTTTAGATCAAAATCTGCAATCAAAATTTACAATAGCTGGTTAGTTGGTCCATAAAGGCAGACTACTGCTATCATTGTTTTACTTACTAATGTTCAATCTTATATATATATATATATATATATATGTATATAATAATGTCATTTTTAATAACAAATGTTGTGGATTTTATTGCTGCTGAGATGCTATAACTTGTATAACATATTTTGTGACTCCATCGGCATTGTACCTGAATGTAGCATTGAGTTGAAGAGGTTTTCCTTTTTATAAAAAAACAAAAAAACAAAAACATGCTTTTGAATTATTTCCTAGACTTTGTAGCTAAACTCCTCTATCCAAAGTGCTTGATGCTTTGTCATATTTTGGTAGGACAATGGAAACTTCCTTAAATGGTCCATAGGTTACAATCCAGTGGTTTTAAGTTTTTGAAGAAATAAAAAACGTTTTCATCTGTCTGGACTGGTTTTTATATAGATTTATCGTTTTGATTACGCAGACTGTATAGCGGTCTCCTGTTCTAAATCATCGGTGTGGTAAGGTTTGGTGTATACATGCTTAAACAATGTAGCAAATTGCTCTGCCTTCTCGGCACAATGCCTCGCTTAGACACAAATAACACATTTCTTCTCTGCTTTTAGCACAGATCCAATAAACTATTGTCAGTTATGTCTTCCCTATTGACCTATATGTCTGACAAAGGAGGAAATGTACAACTTCCACAAAAGGCTTTTTTCTAGGAAAGTTAAATAAAAACAATAATGTGACAAATTGACAGCTCATTATCAATGAAAGGTCATCTATTATTTTATCATTAGGCCATGGGGATGTGAGTGTATATGTATATTTACTCATTTTTTTTTCATCCTGATTCAGCCGTTTATTGTGCTCCTATGAGACAGTCACAGTACTACTACTCTGGCCTCATGCACACTGGGCCTAAAGAAAAAATGTTATGTAGGTGTTTGGCGTTTTTTTTTTTTTTTCCTGCCTGTAAAAGGACCTCAATGTAAGCCTGTCTGTCCATGGCACAAATAGATTTTTACAGGCATATTAGGAGCGGAGTGTTTACAGGCTGGAAAAAAAAACACCAAGCGTGTGTTCAGGAGAGGAGCTGAAGAGCAGAAAAAAACGCTGAACATGCCTAAACACACATAAATGCATCTAAACGCAAGACGTGTTTAAGCATTAATGTGTTCCAATGGTTTGAATAAATTAATAATCTGGCCAACGGAATCCATTACGGCTCAAATGCTTGATGCGTCTAAACGTATCCAATACTTGGCTTTATGTGTGTTTTTTTAAGCAGATTTTTTCCTGCCAGATGTTCAGGGGGCTAAACATATGCCCTGTGTGCATAAGGCCTTTAAGTTAAACATGCACTATATTACCAAAATTATTGGGACACCTGCCTTTACACACACATGAACTTTAATGGCATCCCAGTCTTAGTCCGTAGGGTTCAGTATTGAGTTGGCCCACCCTTTGACTGTCCTGACCTCAACCCGATAGAACTCACAAATGCTCTTCTGGAAGAATGGTCAAACATTCCCATAAACACACTCCTAAATCTTGTGGACAGCCTTCCCAGAAGAGTTGAAGCTGTTATAGCTGCAAAGGCTGGCCAACTCAATATTGAACCCTACGGACTAAGACTGGGATGCCATTAAAGTTCATGTACATGTAAAGGCAGGCGTCCAATACATCTAATATAGTGTAGCTCTTGATGCTTTTACTGTGTCACTATACAACTGACAATGTGGTTCTAGTGTATACCTCTATAGAAGTATAACAAGCCCGGTTATGGTGAGTGGGGCTAAAGGAATGCTGCAACGATGTGGTTTGGATTAAATGCTCTGTGATAATAGACTGTATCTGTGCTATAAACCAGAACTCTCAAGTGCACAGTTGACCCAGAAGCAAAAAGTACACCCACCATTCCCCCCTAAATTTTTGACCTAAGTCTGATCCAATCCAGTGACCCTCCTCAGTGGACAAATTGATAGCACCGGTAGCCATTGGCTACTGCTGCTGTCAATCAAATGATGGGGCGGGGCCAAGTCACCAACACAGACCGGGAGGCTCAAGAGCAAGCATGCACGGGTACTGGGGCACCCACCGAAGAGGAGGGGCCTGGAGCACCAGAGGAAGACCCCAGAAATAGAGGATCGGGGCTGCTCTGTGCAAAACCATTTCACAGAGCAGGTAAGTATACCATGTTTGTCATTTTAGTTTTAAAAAACAAAACGAAGGTTTCTGATCACTTTAAATTAATAATTTGCTTGGCTTCAGGATAAATTAAAAAAAAAATCTTTTTTTTTTATTTATCCTGGAAAAAGTGACATACATCACAGTACTATTTAAAACCATTGATCTTTAAGCTCCTTGCACATGGATGCCCTAATGTACTGATGTTTATACTCAAGATCTTGTTGACTGTGCATTTACAATTGACTACCTATGATCCACCTAGACGGTGGGGGATCCCCTTCCCTTTTTTAGCAGACCGGATTGGACCAAAGGTAGGTGGGTGTAAACTACACTTTGTGTGAAAGGGGCCTTCTGCATTAAAACAATTGGGTTTCCTCCCACTGCCTTTTCTACTTGTTGATTGGAAAATAAAGTGGGTGGGTGGCACAATTATTGGAACCAATCCCCTACAGCAACTGAAAGCCGGCGGCGAGGGAGAGCCACACAGGGGAATTGATTCCAATAATTGTGCCACCCACCCGCTTAAAGTGGAACTTCATTGCATCTGAGCACCGCAAACCAGAAACACTATTTAATGTGTAATATTCAAAGCTCCCCCATCCATCCATGTCTCCATGCTTTATTTTGTTGAGAAATCACTTTGAAAAACACCCCCCCCCTAGCATTTCTGGTTGTGGCCATCTTGAGTAAGGGCAGATGATTCATGTAGCATTTACTTCCTGGAACCCATCTGCCTTTAGCTCAAGCATATGTGCAGGAGAGTGTTATTAGCTGAAAAAGCCCCTCCTCCTCCTCTACTCCTGAAGACTCCTGGGATATATGACATCATTTGCCTAGGTCAGAAACCAGTAAGTAACTGAAGAAATGTTAAAAAAAAAAAAAAAGTTTAAAACAAGTAAATATGATATACTTTCCTATTTATTTACTAATGCTAGCAGTATGGGAATTAAAAATATTCAATGTCGATTGGGAGAGTGAAGTTTCCAATGGTTCTGTACTCAGTGCTGCTTTACTGAGCAGTGTGCGTTGTGTCATAGACAGCAATGTATCTGATTAGAGATGAGTAAAAAAAAACAAGCTGCGTTTTACTCCCATGTGCAAGAGGTCCTATACTGAATAAGTTCTGCTTTAACGCTGGTATTAAAGGATAAGTCCACCCTAACACTAAAATCCCTGCATCTACAGACACCTACGATCTAACACTAACCCTGTAAAGAAGAATTCAGTATAAATACCTTTTCTGCAGCCGATCCAACGCTGAGCTGTCAGTTGCGGCTTCGCTGTGAAGGTGGGTACAGAGGACACAGCCGTCAACGGAAGCCCCATAGTAAGTCTATAGGTGACGTCACTTCCCATTCATTTCACAGCCGTTGTCGGCTGTGTCCTCTGCAGAGCTTCCACCGCTGGAGACCAGATCGGAGCGGCTTTAAAAAAGATATGTATACTAATTTCTTGTTTACAGGGTTAGCTAGGTTAGTGTTAGATGGAGGATGTAGAGATTTTAGTGTTAGTATGGACTTATCCTTTTAGAAATCTGTGCATACATGGGTTTATGCTGCCATATAGAGGAGTCAGGCAGAATGGGCCGTGTGTGTTTTATGTGCTGATATGTTAATTGGAAATGGTCACTTGAGGATGGGGAAAGCGCTGTATAATCACTGATCTGCTAGGCTGTATTTAAGACCCCACAAATGGATCTATAAAACACATTGATTTGTAATAATTTACACCTTCCCATGTTTACAAGGAAAGGTTCATTTGGATGTAATCCAATATTTAAATGTAATTACAGAGACCAACTTATAATGAGAAGAGGAAAGATACAGCCAGGTGGGGTAGTTCACAGCAAATGAGCATTAGACAAATTCCCTAGGGTGTAATCCAGCTAGTCAACACAAAGGACCGCTTCCAATACATAGATTGAAATCTAGGATTCTTCTGTAATATACTGTATGTGTGAATCAGCCCTACTGCCATGTCAAGGTATTTCTGTGTAGCATGGTCCTCCTGAGACTATTCAGTTTGGGACATATTGATAGCCACGTGTAAACAAAGAGTAAGATTACCTTGGAAGTAACGTCATCCTCCTTAAAGGATAAGTTCACCTTTGTAAAAAATAAAATGCACATCTTTTTGCAGGTAAAAATAAATATGCATTTATTTATTTATTTATATACTAGGAGCCTGCAGGCAGTTACACACTGACAAGAAGCATCAATGAACTACCTAGAGCACTCAACAGTGCCATGCTAGTTCACTAAGAACTACAAGTCGACAGCCACAAAAGCTGTCAGTAGTTGTAGTTCTCACAGTCACAAAACACTGTGAAGGAATGACATGGCTGGGTGGGCAGAGCGTTTTTTTTTTTAAATTGTGACAATGAGTGCAGGGGGAAGATCCCCCCACTCGCTGTCACAACGGGGGATCAAGGGGTGCGGGGGCTGCTGCATCTGTAACAGGTTACATGTTATCCTGAATATGGGTGTAACATGTTACAAAAGGTGAGCTTATGTTCACACCTCAGTGTTTTGTAGCTCGAAGCTCCAAAACCCTGGAGGAGAAAAAAAAGAATTATTCTCTATGGAGTTGGTTTACATCTCCACTCCAAGTCGCGAAAAAGATCTGGAGCTTTTCTTTTGTAGCTCAAATTGAGCAGATTTGAATGCTTTTTGTAGCTTTGTGCGATTTTACGCAATTTTTTCCTCAAATGAAAAAATTAAAAAAAAAAAAAAAAAAACGAATATATGAATAAATAAAAGTAAAATATATACATAAAAATCATCATAAATAAATAATAAATTAATTAATAATATGTAATATATAAATAAAAATGAACCCCTAACCTTAAAAAAAATATATTAATTCATTATTCTTATTAATAATGCTAGTAATAAAAAGAAATAAAAAAACCCCAAACTCAAACAAAAAAATAATAATATTTTTTAATTATTATTATTATTATTATTATTATTAATAGTAATTATTATTTATTTATTTTGTGTTAGGGTTAGTTTGTTTATTATTATATTATTATTATTTTTTAAGGGTTAGGGGTTATTTATTTATTACATATTTATTTTTTATGTACGTATTTATTTATGACTATTTCTGTATTTATTTTCTATTTATTTATTAATTTATTATTATTATAATTAGTAGTAGTATTAACCCCCTAACCTTAACAAAAAACAATACATAAATAATAAGACAATAAATAAAATATTAACCCCAACCCCTAAAGCTAACCTTGCCTAACCTAAGCTTAAAATGGTTGTAAAAGTCCCACCCTATTAGATTGTAAGCTCTTCTGAGCAGGGCCCTCTTAATCCTATTTGTATTGTATTGTATTGTATTATAACTGTATTGTCTCCCTTTTATATTGTAAAGCTCTGCGTAAACTGTTGGCGCTATATAAATCCTGAATAATGATAAAGGTACATGTTTTTTCACCTTAATGCATCCTATGCATTAAGGTGAAAAAACACCTGGCAGTCAGCAGCCTCCTAGCCACTCCCCCCCCCCCCTTTTACTTACCCGAACCCCTGTATTCAGTCGGCGGGGACGCGCTGGCTCCTTCTCCATGGGCTTCCGGCTCTTGATTGGACAGATTGATAGGAGCGCAGCCATTGGCTCCCACTGCTGTCAATCAAATCCAATGACACGGGCACCGGGGGGGGCGAGGCTGAGTCCGGCATTCTGTGTCTATAGACGCAAATGCTGGACTTGGGAGCACGCCTGCAAGGTAACCCTCTCGGGGAAGTGCTTCTCCGAGGGGGTTATCCGATGTGGGGAGGAGCCGCGAGAGCCACCGAGGGACCCAAGAAGAGGAGGTTTGGGGCCACTCTGTGCAAAACAAGCTGCACAGTGGAGGTAAGTATGACATGTTTGTTATTTAAAAAAAAAAAATAGCCTTACAATCACTTTAAATCGAACAGATTACCCTAACAAAGAAAAAATAAATGAATAATAAAAAAAATAAACGCTGATGGAAAAGCTAAAAAAACGAGAAAAACCTAGCAACAAATGATGCAGCAGATGATAGTTTTCTCTATTGGCTAATATAAAAAACCCTGTATAAAAATGTGCAAAAATGCGCCAAAATCGTGCAAAAAAACACTCAAAGACGCTACGCTCAGGTGTGAATGCTGCCTTAAAATGTTCATTATCTTTTAAGAAGCAAATGTAAAGGTGAACTAACACCTTACACCCTGACGTGACGCTCCTCCTCGTTCCCCACTGTACTCCCCTCCGGGGATGCTGACCTGTCAATGTCCACACAGCTGGTCCTGCGATCCAGAAATCCAGTTTTTCTCCCTCTTCTCTATGCAGAGCTTCTGAGGCAGATCAGAGCAATGCTGATTGGCCAGCAATGTCAAAGAGCATCGCTGTGGTCCGTCCCAGAAGCGCTGCATAGAGAAGAGGGAAAAGAGTGGGATTTTAAATCACTGGACCGACTTTGTGGGCACTGACAACTCTGCATCCCCCCTGGATGTAAGTACAGCGGGGACCCTGCAAGCAGATTGTACGGTGTGCCTTACCACCACCTACAGTTTGTTAGCTGACTGGTCTGCTAGGCAACCATACACAAACATGCAATTTCATGCTGATTAGCAATGAACCTACACAGGCACGAGTCATCTAATGCAACAACCTCTCTAGAATTTCGGAATCTTAGCCTAGCACACAGAAGCCATTTATGACTTTTTATAATTTCATATCTGGGGAGTGGGGAGTTCACAGAAATATGTAAAAAAAAAAAAAAAAAAAAAGTTACAAAAAAAAGACAAGAAAGGAAATGTGGCTTTTTGCTATTACATTAAAAAAGCAAAAATAAATGTTATTTGCATAGTATGTTTTTATCCTGTTGGCTGAAAATTCAGTAATCTGCCTTGTTCAGAGTAAGCTCTGTACAAATTACGTTCCTCTTACATATTACTCAATTTATAAAATATGGACATTGGATGGTCGTTAACCACTTCAGCTCCGGAAGATTTACCCTCCTTCCTGGCCAGGCCATTTTTTGCTATACGGCACTTTACTTGTGTTACTTTAACTGACAATTGCGCAGTTGTGCGACGCTGTACCCTGATTAAAATCGATCTCCCTACAACGAATATTTTGAGTCTATGGGGTTGATTTACTAAAATTGGAGCAGAAAGAATCTGGTGCAGCTCTGCATAGTAACCAATCAGCATCCAGGTTTTATTGTCAAGGTTTAATTGAACAAGCTGACGTTAGAAGCTGATTGGCTACCATGCACAACTGCACCAGATTCTGAGTGCACCAGTTTTAGTAAATCTCTGAGAGTCTAAATGAAAACATTCTATCTGTTCTTTGGAAAATGACAAATGATGGAAGACAATCCAGATCCTCATTGCATAAAGACCTCTTCCTTATATACTCTTCAAAACTTGGGATATGTGCTAAATCAGGTCTGCAGGCCTGAGCCATCTTCTCAAATTCTAAATGGTAAGTATCCAAACTTACTGACCACCGAATTATAATAAAATATAAAAAAATCTATAATATCACCCCACTTCTATATTTAATGCTACACCACAGATTACAGTCAAGAGAACGGGTTAGGACAGCAGGAAAGACTAACTAAGACTACTAACTTCAAAAGTGATGGTGAAGACATAGATATAGTAGACAGCTTCTGCTTCTTTGGATTAATTATAAGGAAATCAAATCCAGCATCAAGAAATACATAGTGCAGACTGGAACATGGAAAAGTAAGGATGAAAAGACCTACAAAGATCTTCAAATGTGGATTGGATTTTCTGTTGTGCCTTGCTGAATTGAGTGCTGTAAACTTTGGTATTGTCCTGAATTGATACACCTTTCCTCTGTTAGATATAAATTGTGTTTAAAAAAGTGAGCTTAAAGCCACCTAATGGCATTGCTTTACCCTAGGTTCTAGGTTTTTTTATTTTTAGTGTTTTTTGCAGTTTGCAGAAACGCACTACAGTCCATTTAACATATTTTCCTATGGCACAAGTTCAAATCTATGTGTTTTTGGAAAGGGTCGGGGACTTTTTTTCTGCGATTTGCTGGTAATGGACTTCAATGGAACCACACCAGAAACGCAAGTGTTGCGTTTGTGATGAGATTTTTTATGTGTTTTGCAGTTTTTATTTTAACATAACTGGTTCAAAAGCAAAGGGACCTGGAAGCTGGCCGCCACGTCCTTAACAACTGATGAGTCATCAGCTGTCAGCGGTGTTCCCTGCTGACAGTTGAATGTAAAAAAAAAAAAATTGCTGGCAAAAAAAAAGAAAAATTGTGAAAAAAAGGCATGCCCCCCCACCCAGGTCCATACCAGGCTCTTCCGGTCTAGTATGGATTTGGGAGGGTCCCCCCAAAATTCATACCAGACACTTATCTGAGCATGCTGCCCGGCAGGTCAGGAAAGGGAGGGGAGGATCCCACCCCCCCCCCCTTCTGAACCATACCAGGCTGCATGCCCCCCCACAGCACCTTGCCCCCATGCTGATGGGGACAGGGGCCTCTTCCCGACAACCCTGGCTCGTGGTTGTCGGGGTCTGCAGGCAGGTAGCTTATTGGAATCTGAAACCCCCCCCTTTAAGAGGGGGGCCCCCAGATCCCGGCCTACCCCTATGTGAATGGGTATTGGGTACCCCTACCCATTCACCTCAAAAAGCAGTGAAATGTAAAAAAAAACAAATAAAAAAAAGTTTTTTGACAAGTCCTCTAATAATAAAATGGTTCTGAGCTGTCTTCTCCTGGTGTCGCCTCTCCCAGCGCCGTCTCTCCCGGTGCCATCTCCTCCCACCGCCGTCTCTCCCGGTGCCGTCTCCTCCCACCGCCGTCTCTCCCGGTGCCGTCTCCTCCCACCTCCGTCTCTCCCGGTGCCGTCTCCTCCCACCGCCGTCTCTCCCGGTGCCGTCTCCTCCCACCGCCGTCTCTCCCGGTGCCGTCTCCTCCCACCTCCGTCTCTCCCGGTGCCGTCTCCTCCCACCGCCGTCTCGCCCGGTGCTGTCTTCTCCCCGAGCTGCGTTCTTCCTCGCCATTTGGTGGGGGGGGGGGGGGATTGGTCCCCTCAAAAAGGCCTTCTCATTCACATCAGTGCCTGACCTCACAAATGCGCTTCTAGAAGAATGGTCAGACATTCCCATAGACACACTCCTAAACCTTGTGGACAGTCTTCCCAGAAGAGTTGAAGCTGTTATAGCTGCAAAGGGTGGGCCAACTCAATATTGAAGCCTACAGACTAAGACTGGGATGCCATTAAAGTTCATGTAAAGGCAGGTGTCCCAATACCTTTGATAATGGCGTGTCCGGGACATCAAGAGTTGCATATTCCTATACCAACCTTCCATTACATTTTAATTATCACTTTCATTGTTCCCTATTGTATATGGTAATTTGTATTGTTACTTATTATACATTAATAAAAATGTATTGTTAAAAAAAAAAAAAAAAAGAATGACTCTGAAATTACATTTTAAAGTTTATATGAGATTTTAGTGATTATGTACATATACCTAACATATTCATTGGACTGCTTTAAAAATGTTCAGATTTCACTTGTTGCCAGAGAGAAACGTTAGATTCAACTTAAACATTCAATAAGAACTCATAGACCCCAGTCCAATGACTTGCGTCTGTGAGAATCAGGATTCTGTTAAGACTCCGCAAATCATTATTTAATCCCAAACTAACCTAGGAAATAAGCCAAATATTTGCAAACATATTTTCCAGGTCCAAACTGCTGCTAGCCACAACAGTAAGGCTAGTGGGTTCTGCTTCCTCATAGTGCCGTTCTATAACCACAGCAGGTGCAAACGGTGGGCAAACCTGCCTTTTACAAAGCTATAGCAGTCTGCTGGGATCAATGTAACTGTGATCTTTTATTAGATTCCACTGTAGGTACACATATTAGATGTCAGATACATCTCCTGACTGCCAAATTATTATTCATGTAATTTTTTTTCTATTTAAAGTGATATTATAGGCAAGTTTTTTTATTTTTTTTATTAAATTTGTTATTAAATAACAAATATGTCATACTTACCTGCTCTGTGCAGTGGTTTTGCACAAAGCATCCTCTTCTTCTGGGGGCCCCTGCCGGCGCTCCTGGCCCCTCCCTCCTGCTTAGTGCCCCCAGAGCGAACAGCTTGCTCTGGGGGTACAAAAGCAGGCTCGCTCCTGAGCCACTGTTCTGCTCCATTCACACACAGCTTGGCCCCGCCCCCTCTCATTGGCTCACTGCTTGTGTTTGATAGCCAATGGCTCCCTCTGCTGTCCCAGCCAATGAGGAGGGAGAGGCCCCGGAAAGCCGAGGCTCTCGTGCACATTGCGGGATCACGATGCCGCTTAGGTAAGTATCAGGTGGGGCTGGGCAGCTGCTGCACTCAGAATGTTAAAGGGGGGCACAATCCTTTGGGCCCACTGTCATGGGACAGAGGCTGTGCCCCCCTTTCTTTCCTTTCAATAATGCTCTATGGGTGCTATTATGTATTTTACATGTGTTTTTTGTGGGCATACTGGCCCTTTAAAATTCCTACAAGATTTTCTAGGTGGTGTACTCCAGCCAATAGGAACACCTGGAATGTTCTGGAAGCTGTGTATAGGGCTATATAAGGGGGCCAGAACCAGATCTGGTCCTCTTTTGACCTCCTAACAAAAGAGCTTCCCCCCCGCCTGTCGCGGCATATTATGTGTTTTTTCTGTCACCTTGGATCCAGGGTGGGCGTTGTTCTATCTCAGTAACTTGCTCAGGTTCTTACAACTGAGCAGGAATGGACTCCAGTGGGGCATGGAACCAGCCTCTGCTCGGACACAGTTTACACCATCAATGCCCAGGGAGGGGCGCTGCACTCTGTCCTTGTCTTCATCCCGCACTCAGTAGGTCAGTGGTGGGGACAATCCTTTGGGCATGTCTGTGACGGAAACGGTGCAGCATTTTTACGGGGCATCAGAAGGGCCCACGGGGCAATTGCCCCCCCCTACCCCCTGGCCCAGTCCAGCCCTGGATAGATGGGCCAGAAAGCTCTGTTATTCCCCTTATCACAGCCAATGGCTGGCTTTCATGTAAGATATACCTACTGCACCAATAGACACGATTCTATTTGTCCAACCTAGTGGTTTGCATGGAAATCATTTTGTGAATGTGAAACAGATAGTGGACAGACTCCCATGAGATTAAACATTTTTTATATTTCTTATTGCACATGGTGCACTTTTTTAAAAGCTTGTACAGACATAATGAAGCAAGACAGATCATGAATTATATATACAAAGTTGATTATTTTACTGCCCTGCCTTACAATATCAAATTGAGAAGGTACAGTTATGCTTTAGTACGATACCCAGAAGACAGGGATGAACAAATAAATAAACAGCCATTCATGGTTAGAAATAATTCACATAAAAGGCAACAGAAATCGGCAGTATTGGGATTGTGATGACAAAGTTTTTTGAACACGGGATATAACAATTTGCTGTTTTGCATAATTGAACTCATTTGTGAAAATGCAAAATTCTATTAAAGCTAATTCTACACAACACACCAATACATCTTTGTCCAGTGAGACTCGTGTCCTTGTTTTGGCTGTGTTGTGTTCTATCCAGACAGAGAGAGTAACAGTCACATCACAGGGTCCACAGGAAGTCCCTGAAGCATTACCAGGATGACAGAACTCTTACACACATACGCATACACTTTACAAACTTGTATTATACTTTGGACTGGTTTAGTGGCAGACTTTTACTGCTGGTAGGGCCCTTTGGCGTTCCAGGCGCCATGCACAGCAACATAACACAGAAGACACATTAACCCAACTATTACACTAAGTTTTCACTTTGTGGCTAACGTTTTCTTTCGAGATTATTTTTTTTAACTTTATATTCTTTCACAGTCTTTCCTTTACATCAATCACCAGAACCGTCGTGGGAACCTCTGTTAAAAAGCTCCTCTTGACATACTTGGTGGTCAATTCCATCATAATAGGAGTTTCCATTATGGAAGAACGTTCCCACTGCACGTCCTTGGCGTGCATGTCCTACAGCGTCACTGAACACCTTGTTGATCTGTTCCTCGGATGGCATCCACCAGTCAGGATTTGATGTGCAATGCATCCTAATAAACTCTGTAGAAGAAGAGAAACAGTAATGAAGAGCTAGAACATCTATTTCATCTTTTTTAATACAGCAAAAAACAACACGTAACCAAACAACAGTCATTTTTCAAACAGTACGGTAGCCACGGTATATCAGCAGCTTCTTCTCTTCCTAGGTCAAGGGGGAAGGGGAAACAGATCAAAATGGCTTTCCTATAGTCACCAAATGATCTTGTAATTTGATTGTGTGGGTATCTGCCTATGGGCATGCCTCTATCAACAAAGATCGGTAACGCCATTGCTAAAATTTAAGCCATAGACTTTTAGACATCTATTCACTCTGGCCATCCCCAACTGAGTTAGGCAAGAATCTAATATCTACAGGGACCCACAGACACCACTGGACACCCATCTGGGTGATAGTTGGTGAACAAGTTAGACAGCCACCTTAGAGCAGTGTTTGGGGTCTACAGCAGACTTCTCCCACATCACTCCAAGAACCTAAATCAATATAAGTGTTCATGGATGGATTGATTGGCACAAAAGCTTGCACGTCCTCCAAGAGTGAACAAGAAGAAGATTAAAGGGCATGCAAATGTTTGAGGATGTTAATGCTATATTGTACCAATCTGGGTATCAATTATTAAATTAGCAACTGAATCGAAGTGCGTTGGGGTTAATTGCTATTTGTAACAATTTGGGGTGATGTTGGTATATTGTATCGGACCATGTTGATCATTTTATATCTATATGCGTTTTTAAAAGTACCATGTTGAATCAAATTTTGTTAATTTTATATACTTGTTTTTTTGGATGTCTAAAAAATCCCATCCTCGTTCTACACATTATTCTTCATAATCAGGGATGTGGCACCCAAACTACTTTTATTAATCTGGATCCACTGTCTAATCAATCTGGGTATACTTCGCACTGATATGCCCCGTACACACGGACATTGATCGGACATTCCGACAACAAAATCCTAGGATTTTTTCCGATGGATGTTGGCTCAAACTTGTCTTGCATACACACGGTCACACAAAGTTGTCGGAAAATCCGATCATTCTGAACGTGGTGACGTAAGACACGTACGTCGGGACTATAAACGGGGCAGTAGCCAAAAGCTTTCATCTCTTTATTTATTCTGAGCATGCGTGGCACTTTGTGCGTCGGATTTGTTTACACACGATCGGAATTTCTGACAACGGATTTTGTTGTCGGTAAATTTTATAGCCTGCTCTCAAACTTTGTGTGTCAGAAATTCCGATGGAAAATGTGTGATGGAGCCTACACACGGTCAGAATTTCCGACAACAAGGTCCTATCACACATTTTCCGTCGGAAAATCCGACCGTGTGTACAGGGCATTATACTGTATAGAAAAAGCTACTGTTTCCACAGTGACCAAATATTCCGGGTTTCCTTATGTTCTAATGCCGTGTACACATGAGCGGAATGTCCGACAAGAAAAGTCAGACAGGAGATTTTTATCGTATATTCTGATCGTGTGTATGTCCCATCTGACTTTTTACGTCGAAAATTCTGACGGACCTAGAAAGAGAACATGTTCTAAATTTTTCAGACGGAACCAATTCCTATCAGGGAAAACCGCTCGTCCATATGCTGTTCCTACGGACCGAAAACGACGCATGTTCTGAAGCAAGTACGAGACGGAAGCTATTGGCTACTGGCTATTGAACTTCCGTTTTCTAGTCCCGTCGTACGTATTGTACGTCACCGCGTTCTGGACGGTTGGAATTTGGTGTGACCGTGTGTAGGCAAGACTGCTTGAGCGGAATTCCGTCGGTACTCCGTCGGAAAAACCTTCAGAGTTTATTCCGATGGGAAAACCGGTCGTGTGTACAGGGCATAAGAATATTCTGGTCATTGGACAACTTCACTTGTGAGTTTGGAGTCAAAGGGGAAATCCAACCAAACCGCTAAATACACAATTTTCTGTTTTACAAACCAAAGGATTAGTCATTTTTTCCAGCCATTCTTGTAATAAACACACCACTGCTAGTATGAAATATCAATAAGTAGGCATTTTTGCTTTCTGGATCAGCTCATGCTCACTGGACAGAGGTGACAGTGCTAATTAAAATATATGTTACCTGTCTCTCCTTACAGCGTGTAATATACACTATATTACCAAAAGTATTGGGACGGCTGTCTGTACACGCACATAAACTTTAATGGCATCCCAGTCTTAGTCCGTAGGGTTCAATATTGAGTTGGCCCACCCTTTGCAGCTATAACAGCTTCAGCATATCTGGGAAGGCTGTCCACAAGGTTTAGGAGTGTGTCTATTGAATTTTTGACCATTCTTCCAGAAGCGCATTTGTGAGGTCAGGCACTGATGTTAGACGAGAAGGCCTGGCTCGCAGTCTCCATTCTAATTCATCCCAAATTTGTTCTATCAGGTTGAGGTCAGGACTCTGTTCAGGCCAGTCAAGGTCCTCCACCCCAAACTCACTCATCTATGTCTTTATGGACCTTGCTTTGTGCACTGGTCTAAATCATTTGGTGGTGGGGAGATTATGGTGTGGGGTTGTTTTTATGGGGTTGGGCTTAGCCCCCTAGTTCCAGTGAAAGGAACTCTTAAGGTATCAGCATAGCAGGACATTTCGGACAATTTCATGCTCCCCACTTTGTAGGAACAATTTGAGGCTGGCCCCTTCCTGTTACAACATGACCAGTGCAAAAAGCAAGGTTCATAAAGACATGGATGCGTGAGTTTGGGGTGGAAGAACTTGACTGGCCTGCCATCAACCCGATAGAACACCTTTGGGATGAATTAAAGCAGAGGCTGCGAGCCAGGCCTTCTCGTCCAACATCAGTGCCTAACCTCACAAATAGCTTCTGAAAGAATGGTCAAACATTCCCATAGACAGACTCCTAAACCTTGTGGCCCATCAATTAAGGGTGCACAAGGGCCGCCCCCCCATCCATGCATCTGGCTACCTTTCAGGATGCGGGATGCATTGATTCCAATGCAGGGTGGGTGTTTTTTTGAAGCACTGATTAGAGTCAGAAGCTCTAATAGGCATCAAAATAGGGTGGGCTCGGGGAGCAGAGAATGCGCTCACAGCCCACCTAAGTGTGTTACAACAGCGAATGAATATTCACTATTGTAACACTGATCCTCCTCCCAGCCAATCAGGAAGTGGGTTTTGACACCCGTCACCCAATTGGCTGAAAGGACAGGTGATTGGATGCCTAGGAGGAGGGGAGAAGCCGCATTCTGGAAGCGCGCCAATGGAGGAGAGGACACGAAGCTGCTGCACGCTGCCCGCCACCTGCCTAGATGGGGTAAGTGCTAGACCGACTGGCAAACAGCAGAGGGGAAGGTACTGCCGGCTGCTCAGGGAGGGGGGGAGGGATGGGTGTTTGTTTGCTGCCCCCCCCCCCCAAAAAAAAACACCAACTGCCACTGCAGTCTACCCAGAAGAGTTGAAGCTCACAAGATTTGCTGCACAGAATTACAAAGTACTTGGCAGGCAATATAGTAAACATGCAATATACAAAATATATTTTAACTGTGAATGTAGCAGGAGTTTCACTTTGATTTACTAGGAGGTGATTTCGCTCCATTGTAACTGTTTTTTATTTTAGGTAAAATATTTTAAACAGAGTAAGTTTGCCCAGACAGTCTAGCCTAGAAGCAAAGAGAACGATGGAAAGGAATATAATTATATCCTACTATTAATATTTCAGGATGAAGTATATTTGGATTATAATGTATGAACAGCGATCATCCTTATCTCTATTGCCTGAAAATTTGGGCCATGTATTCTAGCCTACATTTTAGTGTTTCACCCTATTAGACCTCCACCTTAATAATGAAAGAGGAGGACCTGCCTCCCTCTAATACCGTCATTCCACTGAACTATGAGCCTAGCCTCACATCCCACTTTATGAGTTTATAGTTTATAATCTCCATTGTTTTAATTTCTATAGCCGTAACATCTGGCTGGGCTTTAAATAATGATCAAAAAAAGGGCATCTGTTAATCTGTTTTTATGGAATGATTTGTCTAAATGTTCATTGACTGAGGTCTGTAGATTTTAATTAATGATGTAGGTGCCTTGTCTTTCTAACAAATGGATATTAAAATGATTCATTCAAATGAAAGCACCACAGAACCTTATTATGAGTAAAACAACCTGTTGAAGTAAAAGGAATATAATGCAAGAAAGAATACAATAAAGACCTGGATAAATATGTAAATCCCACACAGAATAAATACATTGCAAGGGCACCTTGCTAGTTGCATGCGACAACAATTTAATCCGTGTGATAGAAAGATACATATTGTATCAAGCTAATATTGCGATTCTGAAAGTCCTCCCAAGCCTCTGCAGATCTAACAGATGAAACAGTCATTGAGTTCTGTAATGGCTCATGTACAGTACAATTGGGTTGGTGCGCACGGCCCCTCTGAAAAATGATCTGCGGTGGAATGCTTTTCAGAAGGCAGTCGACCGGTGGCTGGGAGGCAATATGTTGCCCCCTCGCTGCCTGTTTTAACCCTCAAAAGACTGCAGGACTGCGCCACGGTTGCAAGGAGGCTCCATTCACTTGAACACAACATTATTATTATTATTATACAGGATTTATATAGCGCCGACAGTTTACGCAGAGCTTTACAACATTAGGGAGGACAGTACAAGTACAATACAATTCAATACAGGAGGAATCAGAGGGCCCTGCTCGTTAGAACTTACAACATGGGATATAATTTGTGCCATGCTCATAAAGCAAACCATCACGGCCATGGCAAGTGTACCACCCCATCTGGTCGTTGTGTTAGGTTAGGGTGGGAGATCGGTAAAAACCACAGATCACCTGCCTATTTTTACCATCTTCTGGCCATAAGTGTAAACAAGGCCTTAGGGTCTGTGTCAGTGGGATTTGGGCTTGTGTTGGTACCATCAGTCTGACATCACTGAGCTCATTCAGGATTCATTGACAGGTGCAGCTGACCAACTTCTGACCATATTCTTGCACTATCCCCCTACAAAAGCACACTATTTAGAATGATGCTACTAATGTATATTGCAAGGTATGACTGACCTTGTATTAATACCAATAATAATGGTCACTTTATCCTGGTAGGCAATGACAAAAGGGCCACTTTACAATGGTAGTCAATGGGAAAGGGGCCACTTTACATTGGTAGTCAGTGAAAAAAAAGGACCACTTTACATTGGTAGTGAATGGGAAAAGGACCACTTTACATTGGTAATGAATTGGAAAAGGACCACTTTACATTGGCAGTCAATGGGAAAGGGGCCACTTTACAATGGTAGTCAGTGGAAAACGGGCAAGCTTACAATGGTGGTCTCTAGGAAAAGGGCCACCTAACACTGGTAGTCAATGGGACTGGGTCCCCATCTATTGTTATACCTGGGAAAAAAATCTATATCTTGTTATA
Organism: Aquarana catesbeiana; assembly: GCF_042186555.1. NCBI lineage: Eukaryota > Metazoa > Chordata > Amphibia > Anura > Ranidae > Aquarana > Aquarana catesbeiana. The sequence goes on along the minus strand of NC_133324.1, from coordinate 833,488,368 downwards.
AGTTAGAGAAGGTCTGACTTATACAGTAAAACCTTGGTTTGAGAGTAACTTGGTTTGAGAGCGTTTTGCAAGACAAGCAAAATTTTAAAATAAATTTTGACTTGATATACAAGTAGCGTCATGTCACAACTGAGTATAAAAGAGAAGAGAGGAGCCTCTAAGTGTAGCAATACGGATACATTTAATGAAGGTCCAACATTTAGCAACATATTGCTACGCTTATGCCGCGTACACACGGTCGGACTTTTCGTCTACAAAAGTCCGACAGCCTGTCCGACAGACTTCCTGCGGACTTTCGGCGGACTTGCAGCAGACTTTCTAACGAACGGACTTGCCTACACACGACCACACAAAAGTCCGACGGATTCGTACGTGATGACGTACACCGGACTAAAATAAGGAAGTTCATAGCCAGTAGCCAATAGCTGCCCTAGCATGGGTTTTTGTCCGTCGGACTAGCACACAGACGAGCGGATTTCGGGGTCCGTCGTAGTTACGACGTAAAGATTTGAAGCATGTTTCAAATCTAAAGTCCGTCGGATTTGAGGCTGAAAAAGTCTGCTGAAAGTCCGGAGAAGCCCACACACGATCGGATTACCAGCCAGCTTTAGTCCGTCGGCGTCCGTTGGACTTTTGTAGACGAAAAGTCCGACCGTGTGTACGCGGCATTAGAGGCGCCTCTCTTCTTATTAATACTCTGTAGCTCCTGCTGGATTTAGCTTCTAATCCCCTTGTGGAGGCTTCCATTTGTGGATGGACATTTTATGGTTGCACAGCCTGGTCACATTGCTATAATCTTTTTATAGTGGACTATAAACTGAAGGACCTATGAATAAATGGTTGCGGAACGAATCATCTCAGTTTCCATTATTTGTTATGGGGAAATTTGTTTTGATATACAAGTGTTTTGGATTACAAACATGTTTCTGGAACGAATTATGCTCGCAATCCAAGGTTTTACTGTGTATGTGTCGGTGAAAGAAGTGTCTGCTAAAGAATGTTGTTGGCAGCCAGCACTCTATACCATGAAGTGAGCTCAGAAGCTGGTCAGGATTATTTTATTTACTAAAAGTACTCTGAGCAGCATTTGACCTAAGGTTCTTGGGCCCAGTCAAAGGCTGCCCTTTTCTGTATTATACCCAGGACCTCAGAGGTTACCGTGCACATGTACAGGCAGTAGATCCACCCCTGCAATTCAGCATGATGAAGTCTAATCTAGGTTAGGTCACTCCTATGCTCTCTTCGGCTTTAATCATGCTCACATATACAAAGGTAGCACAGCCTCATTGGCTCAGGATACTATCCCTCCCATTCCCAGTTTAAGTACTGCTGTGCAAAGGCTTACAGAAGGCTAATACAGTATACAGATTCAGATACTTACAATATTTCCATGCAAAAATATATTTTATGATTTATAATGTTTACATAATTAGTATAAATGGTGTTTTTTTATCTTCAGCTGTAAATGCAAACTGGTTATTCCCATAGTCCATCTTCATGGCCATTACAAAGTTACAGAATGAAGGTTTCAAAATCAATTACACTGAACAAAACACTGTTATCGGGCCAATACAGGTCTCCAGCACAGATATGAATATTTCTGAGATTATTCACAGTTAGCGTGGCAATAATTGTCATAGCTTCCTGTATTACCTTATTTACACTTTTGTATGTAGTGTGTCCTCATATGTACATATACGATGAGAATGAATGTACAAGCTGTCATCATTAAATCAGCAGGTGCAGTATCAGCTATACTGATCACTGTGTGGTTCCACTGCTTGTGGTTTCCCATATTGTTTGTTTAATGTGAATAACTGTTTGATTCTTCTGCTAATATTATTTGTTCTCGGGCTAATATCACACGTGCACACACATGTGGGCTCAAAACAAAATGTAATTTAATAACCTCAAGTATAATTTTAATCTCAAATATCTATGCACGGGGCTGATGTATAAAAGTGCTGGATCTTAAAATTAGACTTGCAGTTCAGAAAGCTGCTCTTTCACAGTTATGTACATACTGTATTAAACTCACAACCAAAAATGTAATATACAGTGATTGAAAAAAGTATTTGATCCCCTGCTCATTTTGGACATTTGCCCACTGACAAAGAAATGATCAGAAATGATCAGAAAGGATCAGACAAGATTCAGGGCTGATTCCTCACCGTTCTCATGATCAATGAAACTCCACGAGGTGAGATCTTGCATGGGGCCCCAGACCGAGGGAGACTGACAATTATTTTGTGTTTCTTCCTTTTGTGAATAATCGCACCTACTGTTGTCACCCTCTCACCATGCTGCTCTTAAAGGGAGTGCCCCTAATCTCAGCTTGTTACCTATATAAAAGACACGTATCCACAGGCACAATCAGATTCCAATCTCTCCACCATGGCCAAGACCCAAGAGCTGTCCAAGGATATCAGGGACAAGATTGTAGACCTACACAAGGCTGGAATGGGCTACACGTCCATGGCCAAGCAGCTTGGTGAGAGGGTGACAACAGTTGGTGCGATTATTCACTAAAGGAAGAAACACAAAATAACTGTCAATCTCCCTAGGTCTGGGGCCCCATGCAAGATCTCACCTCGTGGAGTTTCAATGATCATGAGAACGGTGAGGAATCAGCCCAGAACTACACGGGATAATCTTGTCAATGATCTCAAGGCAGTTGGGACCATAGTCACCAAGAAAACAATTTGTAACATTAAGTTTTGGGGGAGGTTTTCTGCTAAGGGGACAGGATGATTTTAATCACATCAAAGGGGCGATGGATGGGGTCATGTACTGTCAAATCTTGGGTTAGAACCTCCTTCCCTTAGCCAGGGCATTGAAAATGGGTCGTGGAAGGGTGTTCCAGCATGACAATGACCAAAAACACACAGCCAAGGCAACAAAGGAGTGGCTCAAGAAGAAGCACATTAAGGTCCTGGAGTGGCTTAGTCAGTCTCCAGACCTTAGAAAATATGTGGAGGGAGCTAAAGGTTCGAGTTACCAAACGTCCGCCTCGAAACCTTAATGACTTGGAGAGGATCTGCAAAGAGGAGTGGGACAAAATCCATCCTGAGATGTGTGCAAACCTGGTGGCCAACTACAAGAAATGTCTGACCTCTGTGATTTCCAACAAGGGTTTTGCCACCAAGTACTAAGTCATGCTTTGCGAAGGGGTCAAATACTTATTTCACTCATTAAAATGCAAATCAATTTATATCTTTTTTTTAATGAGTTTTTCTGGATATTTTGTTATTCTGTCTCTTATTGTTAAAATAACGCTACCAATAAAATTATCGACTGATCATTTCTTTGTCAGTGGGCAAATGTACAACATCAGCAGGGGATCAAATTATTTTTTCCCTTACTGTATTGCAACTTTCCAATCATTAGATATGGTGGCTGCATTTGTTTTCTTTTTTTAGTCTTTTTCCCCTCTGTTTTCATCTGGTGATCTGGCCAGTACTCCTGTATTATGCCCCTTTTGTACGAGCGCCTCTGTGGAATGGATTCTGTTTGTTCAGCGGGGGATCGCTCCGCTGATCCCCGCTGAGCAGGTGGATGACAGGTGGATGACAGGTCCCGCTCTCCTCTATGGTGAGATCGACAGTACCCAAGTTGATCTATTACTGTTATAGCCTCTAGCAATAATCACTGTGTTCTCCTGACGTGGACAGACGCACACCGGGAGAACACAATGGCTAGGCGGGAGGGATTCCCCTGTCAACACTGGGGGACTCATGCAAATTTCTTTCCTGCAACCCAGGAAAGAAATTTGCTCCATCTATGGCCAGCATTAGATGTAATAGAAGATTTATGCCGTGTACACACGAGCTGAATGTCCGACAGATAAAGTCCGACGGGAGATTTTCATTGTATATTCCGATCGTGTGTATGCCCCGTCTGACTTTTTACGTCAAAAAATTCTGACGGACCTAGAAAGAGAACATGTTCTAAATTTTTCCGACGGAACCAATTCCTATCGGAAAAACGCTCGTCTGTATGCTGTTCCAACGTACCAAAAACGACGCATGCTCTGAAGCAAGTACGAGACGGCAGCTATTGCCTCCTGGCTATTGAACTTCCGTTTTCTAGTCCCGTCGTACGTGTTGTACGTCACCGCATTCTGGGCGGTTGTAATTTGGTGTGACCGTGTGTATGCAAGACAGCTTGAGCGGAATTCCGTCGGAAAAACCTTCAGAGTTTATTCCGACTGGAAAACCGGTCGTGTGTACAGGGCATTAGATACACTAACAAGTTGAAGCCAAACTCCAGCTCACACTATATAATTAGTTACAGCAGTTTTTTTTTCCTTTTAGGATAAACTTTTTACATAAATAAAAGATGATCATTATAAACACCCCTGTCAGTGGTAAATGGCTTGTCCCATCCCTGTAAGTTATACATCTGCAAGATAGCTTGTTCTTTTGAAAAACAACAGACGTACTGGCTATATCACCAGAAGACGGAAAGCCTAAAAAAGAAAACAAATGCAGCCACCACATCTAAGAATTGGTAAGCTGCAATATAATAAATGTTTACTTTTGGGTTTAAAACTGCTTTAAGTTTCAGCTCATTTGTTGTCATTTATAAAATCAGGCAACATTCTAATAAATGCTATAACTGCATTGTCCCAAAACCTGGTCTCCTTCCTGCTAACCTTTGTTTCCTTGGAGGACAAGCCCCTTCCACAAAGTGTAGTGTATATATAACTTGTGTTAGTTTTCTTTGAATAGTTGCTGTTAGATTTACATTAGATTGTCATACAGCTGTGTAACTCCCACTTTTTTCTGTGTAGTGGCAATTTTAAGGTAAATAGTATTGTGAAAAAATGTAAAATATATAACGATCATAACAATATAACTGTAATGATAATAAAAACAATAAAATTATATACAATTATTATATATTATAGTCCTTCACTCCCAAGTGCTTGACAAAAATGATACTTATATATTGTTCATAAGTACACCGTGATAAGGTGCTCCAATCATAAACATGGGAGCCTGTGACGTCATTTCCGGTGTCCTCGTGACCCAGAAAACGGTGAGCTGGAGCGTATTTTACCGCAGATTTGGGTTCAATTTTATGCAAACGTACAAGATGTCAATAATGTGAGTTGAATGATGAAGCTTTTTAATAAATTAAGATTTTAAACATACTGCACAATTAGATACTCTGGTTATTTGAGCATTATTGCGGTGGTAACCCAATCCACCAGAGACAGAGGAGGACCAAAGGGGCATATATTGGATCAACCCTAGTGATTAACCAAACTGTGATTGTGGCCTTTTAGTCATAGCATGGAGGTGAGAGTGTATTGCCCCAGGAGGTGATTATTTAAGGCTGGAATTCAAAGTTATTAATTACATTTTTCAAGCACCAGGGAGCAAGGATTGTGTTTTCGATTGGAGCACCTTTTCACAGTGGACTTATGAGCAATGTATAAGTGTCATTTTTTTAAAGCACTTGGGAGTGAATGACATATATATATATATATATATATATATATATATATATATATATATAATTTTTTCATATTTTTATTACAATATATCTTATATGTTAGAATAAGCACACCATTTTTTCACATTACTGCTTGTTTTTTTTAGTGTTGAGTTCACTAGTAAATGATTGCAGCTGTTCATCTGAAAAACGGTGACGTGTCAGTATATCACATTTATGTTTATTATTTTTATTTTCAGCACTTTTTGTCATTTTGAAGTACACAGCAGTGCACAAGTATTTTACACATAGAAGTTTAAGTAAATGTAAACCCTTACAGATTTTTAAAAAATAAATAACTTGCTGGAACAACTACTTGCAGTGTTCATTGGAGGTCCACGTAACAGGGTGATAAAGCAAGAGCAGAAATGGAAGACAAGCACAGAGCAAAGTTACACTAAAATAAGAAGTGCATGAATAAGGTCTTTAATGGCAGGGTCATCACACAATATTTAACTGCTTCTGGACCACCCACCATACATATACTGTGGCCCACTGTGCAAAATCATGTACCTGTACGTGATTTTGTGCAGGAGGGGTAAAGGGCGCACTCGTGCCGCCAGAGCGCCACTCCCGCTGTGATTGGACACAGCAGGAGCCAATCAGCAGGTCTGGCGGCCGCAATGGCAGCTGCGACCCGCCGATCGTTCACAGGAGAGACGGAGCAGTGGTGTGACCTGTGTAAACAAGGCACACTGCTGATCTGTCAGTGAGGAAAAGAGAGATCTTCTAATTCAGCTAAGCTGAAGCTGAAACACGATCTCTGTTTTCCTCCAGCGTAACACTCCCCCCCACAGTTAGAAAGCACCTCCCTAAGACACACTTAACCCCTTGATCGCCCCCTAGTGTTAACCCTTCTCTGCCAGTGTCATTTATACAGGGTTAAGTGCATTTTTTAGCACTGATCACTGTATTGGTTTCACTGGTCGCCAAAAAGTGTCACTTAGTGTCAGATTTGTCCGCCGCAATGTTGCAGTCCCACTAAAAATCGCTGATCGCCGCATTACTAGTAAAAAAAAAAAAAAAAGAAAAAAAATGCCAAAAATCGAGCCCATAGTTTGTAGATGCGATAGCTTTTGCGCAAACCAATCAATACTCGCTTATTGGAATTTTTTTACCAAAAATATGTAGCAGTATACATATTGGCCTAAACTGATGAAGAATTTTTTTTTTGGGAATGTTTTATAGCAGAAAGTAAGGAACATTGTTTTTTTTATTCAAAATTGCTGCTCTTTTTTTGTTTATAGCGCAGAAAATAAAAACAACAGAGGTGATCAAATACCCCCAAAAGAAATCTCTATTTGTGGGAAAAAAAGGAGATCAATTTTATTTGGGTACAGCGTGGCAGGACCGTGCAATTGTCAGTTAAAGCAACGCAGCACCGTATTGCAAAAAATGGCCTGGTCAGGAAGTAGGTAAAACCTTCAGGGGCTGAAGTGGTTTTAAAAATATTGAAAATTACATTAATATGTTAAAGCTTATATGAGATGAGTTTACATTTCATTTCAATGATTCACCTTCAAAGTTCCCATACACAGCCCAATAGTTCCAAGGAATGCAAGAGCTCACACATTTTCAACACTCTACAAAGCTTGCTAAAGACTTTTCTGACCAAGTACTTCATCACATGGGCATTGCATTCACGCTAGCCAAGTCTGGAAGAATATGGATGTTAAAACAAACAATTGAGGGGAGCCAACATTTGTTAGGTGTTGGTGTTTCCTGCCCTTCACTAATTCTTTAATACATTCTTTAAATAATGCCACTGAATAGGATACAGTACAGTTTAGGACGACTCGTATAGGTTGGCATATACAAAAAGTAACAAAAGATTGAATCTCAGAAAATGAATTGTATGCCATAAAATTATCAGTAACCACAAACACAGTTTTTCCTGTAGTAAGCAGGATTTCTGGAGTCATAACGGGCAGGGTGTAGGAAGAGGGAAGTAAATGCAGAAGGGGATGTCTTAGTAAGGTTGTGTTGATTTTGCCTTAGGCCCCCTCTACATGTAGCAGTGTAAGGAACAAAAGAGAAAAAATTAGATGGGGGTGGGGGGTGGTCTGGGAGAAGAGGGATTAGACAGAAAGGTGAGCAGAAAATGGTTATAAGCCGGTAGGATCAATCAACTGATCTTGGCTGTTGCATAATGACCTTGTATTCATCTGTGGTTTTGTATTCTGACCAATAGAACCAAGATTTTCAGAACTTTTTGGAAGTGTCTTTGAGGGAGCTAGTAAGGTAGTAAGGTCTTCCATTAACATTGTGTAATTTATTCTTTTGAACCACTGACTGGCACCAGAAATCTGGAGATAACCAAAATCCAAACTGGAAGGATGCCTACTCGGTCCAGGACTGCATAACCATGTGACCTGAAGAAAGGGTTAAACCCCGAAACATGTAGTTCTGGCCCGGGTCGGCATCCTTCCAGTTGGGATTTTAGTTATCCTGTGTCTAACGGCTTTTTTATGGCTGTGTGTTCTCCAGCTTTCCAGTGCCCTCAATGTGTGTATCTTTTGCGGATCCCTTCCACCAGCATCTGACGTCCCTTCTGACTCTGTGCAGGTCTCCTCTGGCCCATGAGCGTGTCCCCTCCGAGTCTCTCCGGCTGCCACTGACTCCGTCCCTAGTCAAGACCCCTCAGGAGATCCAAAGGCTGAGCCATCCATCCATTTGACCTGGCAGTGAAGTGCACCTTACCATCTATGCCTGGAGTCTGTACACAGGAGCTGTCGTTACCCCCTGTGTTGCCTGCTGGGAGATGAGCCCACTACTGACTAGCTAATGAAAACCTCAGGGTTTAACCCTTGTCCTTCCCGGAGAGCTGTCTGAGGTAATACTTAGGATTCCTGTGTTAACTTTGTGCTGCCTTTGGAAAGGAGAGGAGACACCGCTCATTGGCTTAATTAGGATCCCAATGTTAACCCTTGTGCTGTCTGCAAGGGAAAGAAGCCCCCTGATTGGCTAATCAGGATCCCATTGTTTAACCCTGTGTGCTATACAACCCATCTGTCTGTTAGGCATTCAAACATGTTGTATGGACTGCAGGAGGAGGGGGACATGGGATGGACAAGATGGGACTGGAGGAAGAGGAGGACGTAGGATGACAGCATGGACCTCCTAGATGTGGGGCTGGCAGTGCTGAGTGTTGGGAGTGCCGTGTTTCTTCATCACTTACTTGGTCTCATCCAGGTGGGAATATTACACAACACACTGATAGATGATGGAGACCCCCCTCCCTGTTCCTCCTCCACCTCATCTTGATCTTCCTAAATGCCGAAAATAGGTATCGGTAATTGTTATCGGTGAGTACTTTAAAAAAAAGAACATCGGTACTTATACTTGTTGCTAAAAAATTTGGTATCGGTGCATCCCTAATGGTATTTGATCACCTCTGCGGTTTTTATTTTTTGCGCTATAAACAAAAAAAGACCCACAAAAAAAACAATATTTTTTATTTTCTGCTATAAAACACATCAATAAAAAATTTTTTTTTAAAAATCTAACTTCTTCAATTTAGGCCAATATGTATTCTGCTACATATTTTTGGTAAAATAAAAAATCCCAGTAAGCATATATTGATTGGTTTGCGCATAAGTTAAAGCATCGACAAAATATTGGATATTTTGATGGAATTTTTATTTATTTTTTTTACAAGTAATCGTGATAATCAGCGACTTATAGCAGGACTACGACATTGCGGCGGATAAATCGGACACCAAGTGACACTTTTGACACTTTTTTGCGGGCCAGTGACACTAATACAGTAATCAGTGCCAAATAATATGCACTGTAACTGTACTAATGACACTGGCAGGGAAGGGGTTAACATCAGGGGCAATCAAAGGTTTAAATGTGTCCCTAGGGAGTGCTTTCTAACTGGGGGGGGGGGGGGGTACTGTAAGAAGAAAGAGATCCATGTTTCTGCTTAGCAGAAACACAAGATCTCTGTCTTCTCCTGTCACAGAACGGCGATCTGCCTTGTTTACATAGGCAGACTGCCATTCTGTCTGCCATGGGACCGATCGGCAGGTACGAGCGCCGGACCCGCTGATTGGCTCCCTCTGTGTCCAAACACAGCAAGACCTGGTCACCGGCAGCGCGTGTGCGTGCCTCAGAAAAGGAAGAGCGAAATCACATACAGCTACATGATATCACGCAGAGAGGCCGCCCCGCTGCAGTAAATGTACTGCATGAAGGTAAAAAACCTTCTGTGGGCAGCCGCCCTAATACTTAACTGAACTCGCTCCAGATCCAGGGATGTGTAAGAGAGCTGAGCTTTTCCCGGATCTCTCATTCCTCATTGGCTGAGACAGTGAGCCAATAAGGAGAGAGCAGGGGGCAAGCCACCACTCTATGTGTCCTATGGAGCACGCACCAGTGCCCCCAGAGCAAGTAGCTTGCTATTGGGGGAACTGGCTTAAGAGGAGGAGCCAGGAGCATAGGCAGGGGACCCAAAAAGAGGCAGAGCGGGGCTGCTCTGTTGAAAATCACTGCACAGAGCAGGTAAGTATAACATGTTTGTTATTTTTATTTTTTTAAAACAATGAGCCTTTAATGCAACTTTAATGCTTAGGCTGGCCACACACTAGTATAATAGTTTTTGTTTTTTTAATATTATTATTGAAACTTTGCAATTTGCAAGCCCTAAACAGAAACAGAAATGGGTAGATTTACAAAGCTTGCATCTAACCCATTACCAATGTTTTCTTTTACTGCATTGATTTTATGTGTTTGTACCTAATATCATGCTGTTTTAATTACATTAACATATATGTACATAGGTAACTATTACCAAATTATTCACTTATAGTGGAAGCATGATGAGTAATTTGCATTCAATTGATAATATAACCAATTAATGTATGAAATATAGAAAAATAAAATAAAAAAATAAAAAAAACTAGTAGAATTTTATTCAAAAATGTTTGTTTTAAAAACATTTGTTCCATTTATTATTTGTTAGTGGGGTCAAACTGACATTCAGTTTCAACCACAGTGACAAGACAATTTCGAAGGCGTAGGATGGAAAATCTTTCTTGAACAAATAAAGTTCCAGCAGTGGCCGTGGTTTTCGGTAAGTTCAATCACTCCAAAATCAAATGTTAAAAGCAAACACAATTTTTAAGTCATGTCATCAAATGTACTAAATTTGTGTACAGTGCCTCAGCTGCACTGTACATGAATGAATGTCTGTATTCCTATTCACTCACAAAACTGAAGCGTAGTAAACACTACTTGCTATGTTTCAGTGACGAATGGACACAGCAATCAGTAGTGATTGAGCACTGTGCCCATTCAAGGAAAGGAAGGGGGGGATATTAAACACCTCTACCGCTCTCCATCCTGACAGCTTGTGTTTCGAAGCAGCAGCAGCTGGCTGGAGGTGGGAATGCCAGGCACCAACACAGCAGGGGCGAATGCTGGAGCATCGGTAAGGAGGGGGGTGGGGATGTTGGATCAACGGAGGGGATGTATAAAAAATATTTTAATAACCTTGTGGCTGCCCTGAAGCCGGTGGTAGAGGAAGAAGCTGGCAGCTGCAGGGTAGCCACAGCTGATCGGGGTTTCAGGGGGTATCGATGCTGGGGGGGGGGGGGTAACATCGGATGGGAAAGAGGCAAAAGAGTGGGGGGGTGCAAAGAACAGTAGTGGGAGGTGAAAAGGCTGGGAGACACAGAGAAGCGGGTATTAGCGACATCGGCAAGGGGAAGTCATATTTTAGGTGAATAGCTCTGAGTTCCTGGTCACTTATAGCAGAAGCAGGAATGCAGGTCCGTATGGCGTACAGACCTGGCCAGCTGGAAGCAGTGCTGTAGGCCTGTACGCTTTACGGAGCTAGCGAAACAGAAAGAGAAAGGAGCACCAACCTAGTGTATTACCACAATATGATTTATTGAAAAGATAAAGGAGCAATATAGACTCACAGAAGTGATTAATAAAAAACACGTCGCAACGAGTGTCCTACACTACATGAAAGTCTATTAGCATCCATCGGTCCTGCCAGAAGACCAGGAGGTGTCTAAATGGCTTTATGAGCCTGGCAGCAAAAGGGTTAAAGGCTATCCAAGTGCAAAAATGAATATATATTGTAGCTTGCCAGTTACAAGATGTGGTGACTGAATTTGTTTTTTTCAGGCTTTTTTACCTTTATTTTTACCCAGTGATACATAACACACTTCCTCTCCTAGGGTGACAGCATTTACAGTACTATATCTACAGAGGAGCAGTGTTGTTACCCAAGATGGTGTTCTGTAGTCCACAGAAAGAACTCTGGTGTGAATGTTTGAGATTTTAGTGCAGCATTGTCAGCTCACTACAGGAATTTAGAAACACACTTGATTTCTGGCAGGATTGACAGGTATTTATTTGCAGATATAACAAAATGCTTCCAATAGATTTGGAGGAGCAAATAAAAGAAGTTAATTGTTAGGGTTTACGAACATGTCAGAACTCTGCACAGCATACCATCCTGAAGAAAATATGTACATAAAGTCATGAGTGACATAAGAAGAAATGACAAGTCAGCATATCAGCTAGAGAAAGACAGTGCAAGAAACGAAGGAGGACAAGTACGCTGAGTGAAAAGATGCAGTACCTCTGAGACACGTTACTTTAACAGGATCCAGAGGACGTCTTTCAGGACCAGTGTCTCCTGACTGCACTGACCTTTTCCTTTTCCCAAGGCCACATGAATATTTAAGCTCATCTGTTGAGAACACAAATCGGATGAGGTATCGCAGGAGCCGCCTTCCATCTTTCTTGGAGGAGTTAACGGCCTCATCCCATTGTTTGCTAGTGATGTATACTGGGTAGTTGTTCAGGAGCTGTTTGCTGCCCTGTAGAGGTGACAGAAATAGAAGAAGGTGAGTACCATTCTTCAATGCTCACATACCTCTGGAACAGGTACAGGTGACATAAATAAAGTAGTAAAAAAAAGGTTTCTCACATTATTGTAACATGTTATATCACTTTACCACCAAGTACACAACTCACATCCAAACAAGACATTTCACCCATCATCAGCCATCTTTTATGACAGTTCACCTTCTTCACTTTTACTTAAAACAGTTTATGCATTTCATATTCTAATATGCTGTATAACTTTTTTCCCATTTCTATGACTCCTCAATCATCTGTATCTGTCTGGTCTATTTTACATTTTATTTTTTTGCCATGGAAGGCGTATACAGAAAAACTGAATTCTGGAACTCTAAGAAAATCTGTACCACATGCAATGTATAGTAGGCTAGGAATATTAAAGGGTGTTCAAAATAATTATGGATAGTGTATGTGTGCCACCTAGGTGTCTCACATACACATAAGGAGGGTCTCCAAGGTTTATGACTGATATAAAGAAAACAGATTGTTTTTTCTCATCTGGGGGCTTCTTAGAAGTTTGTGTGGGATAAAGCCTTCATCCATAGGTCCACACCTTTCCTGGTAGCCACACTTCATTAATAGTCCCAACTGTTCATAGGCCTTTATATACACTATATTACCAAAAGTATTGTTACACTTGCCTTTACACGTACATGAACTTTAATGGCATCCCAGTCTTAGTCCGTAGGGTTCCATATTGAGTTGGCCCACCCTTTGCAGCTATAACCGCTTCGACTCTTCTGGGAAGGCTGTCCACAAGGTTTAGGAGTTTAGGTTTAGGTTTAGGAGTGTGTCTATGGGAATGTTTGACTATTCTTCCAGAAGCACAATTGTGGACGAGAAGGCCTGGCTCGCAGTCTCTACTCTAATTCATCCCAAAAGTGAAGGTTCTATCGGTTTGAGGTCAGGACTCTGTGCAGGCCAATCAAGTTCCTACACCCCAAACTCACTCACCAATGTCTTTATGGACCTTGCTTTGTGCACTGTTCCAAGTCATTTGGTGGAGGGGGGATTATGGCTTGGGGCTGTTTTTCAGGGGTTGGGCTTGGCCCCTTAGTTCCAGTGAAGGGAACTCTCAAGGCGTCAGTATACCAAGACATTTTGGACAATTTCATGCTCCCAACCTTGTAGGAACAGTTGGGGATGACCCAACGCAGTCATGTTCCAACATGACTGTGTCAGAAACCATGAACCAGACTGAGACAGAAGTACAGTAAAATCACACTTGTTTATTAATAAAAATAAAAAGGTAAATAGAGTAAGCGTAGTCCAAGCATAGCCAGAGTCCAGTAACCGGATCGGGTAGTCAGCCAAGCCAGAGTTCAGTAACCAGATTGGGTAATCAGCCAGGCCAGAAGTCAGGGATCCAAGTAGAGGAACAACAAGCAGGATAAGGAGCCAGAAGGGATGTCAGCAAAGCCAGTCTTTAAACAGGAACGCAGGAGATGGTTTCTTGTGAAGTGACCAAGGCGAAGGCAGGAATGAAGTGAGCTGGAGTTCTTTAAGTAGGCCGGACTGACAAGCAGATCCACAACAGCTGGTTTAACTGTGGAGAGAGATGAGAGCTGGCCATTAGCTGACAGCTGAGTGGCCAGCTCAGAGAAGGAAGGGCTGAGCCAGCCCTGACAGACTGCACACCAGTGCACAAAGCAAGGTCTATAAATATACAGATGAGCGAGTTTGGGGTGGAGGAACTGGACTGGCCTGCACAGAGTCCTGACCTGAACCTGATAGAACACCTTTGGGATGAATTCGAGCGGAGACTGCGAGCCAGGCTTTCTTGTGCCTGACCTCACAAATGTGCCTCCGGAAAGAATGGTCAAATATTCCCATAGACACACTCCTAAACCTTGTGGACAGCCTTCCCAGAAGAGTTGAAGCTGTTATAACTGCAAAGGGTGGGCCAACTCAATATTGAACCCTACAAACTAAGACTGGGATGCCATTAAAGTTCATGTGCGTGTAAAAGGCAGGCGTCCCAATATTTTATAGCGTATGTGAGCTGACTGATGCGGGGGGCACTCTTTCTCACTATCTCTTCTATCAATGCCTGCTGCTGGGTGAAAAGGCTGACTGCTGACAGAACACTAAAAAGGTACATGTGCTGCCTGTTTGTTTTGGGGAACCCATTAGGGGGCAGCCTGTTCAGTCAGAAACTGAATTGAGTTCAGTTAGTGGTTTGGACAAAAAAAAAAAAAAATGTTGTTTATGCTTATTCTATGCTGTGCAAAGCGTGTTAAATCCCCATTCCGCGCTACAGATACACCCAGCAATTTGAAACCCAAAAACACAATAAAAGAAATTAAAAAAATAAAACTCCTGTAAATACAGTGCAAGTAGGGCTAATTCCACTTGAATACACCAATACACAGTGTTCCGAAACCAATCATAAACAATTTCGCACAATCGAACTTACATAAAAACTTTCATTCCTTTCTCTGCTGTGCAAAGCCTTCCTGCATTAAAACTGCGTTTGCAAGACAGAACTGGGTGGACAGTTTCTGTGTGTCCCTCTCTGATGTATGGTTTGCCTCTGAAATCAGTTTCAGCTGAGTATGTCCTCCTAACAATGCACATTTCCCCATCTTTCATCCCATTAAAGACCCTGCAAGTACAGAAATTTGCCTGTTGATCTGCTAAAAATGCTGTTGGCTACTAATTTCCTCTTGTAAAATGACAGTGCATGCCTTTTTGTAGACCTAAATTGCAAGACTTGGTGTCAGCCCTGCCAATTTGTCTGTGGTTAAACTACTGAGCTACTGAGCACAGCTCTGAGTTTATGACACCATCAATAAATATTTTTTGCAGTTAACAAACAGATATGACAAAATGCTTTGAATGGTATTTTTACCAGGCTAAATGGGAACGAATAAAAAAAGCTCATTGTTAAGGTTTATCTACACTTTAACATAGCCCATGATGATCTGTGGTTGTTCCTGTGTATTTGTTTGTCACAGCATAGGAGGCACAGACTAGTTCACACCCAACTTAGAGCTTCAAAATATTAATATATTGCCCAAAAACATCCCATCTTACTTTTACTGTAAATAAGTATTCTGCCTGATCTAATCCCAACAGCTCTAGCGGCAGTTTCCATGGACCCACAGCCTTCCTACTGTCTCATGTTAACCTGAGATATTTACACCTGATGGAAAATGGGTGTTACAGAAATAGTGGGCTGTGTCCCCAGGAGAATGTTTGTATCTGTGTTCACCAAAGCATCCTAAAAGGAGTATGGGATTTACAGCGGACAGCTCCTAGGTTGCAGCTTTGCAAGGTCTTGGTCAAACAGGAGGATAACAGTGATCCTCGGAAAACAACTTTAACAGGTATCTGAAGATGGCACAGAGGTTACGGGATCAGGAGTCTGGGGACACAATCTCAGAGAGTTCTTTGCCCAAGCATTTCCCCAGAGGCGGATATAGGCTTTGTAAGGCCTTAGTCAAAACCTAGACATGAGGCCCCACTCACACCCCTGAGACTGCAGACATGATACAGGACATGTTTACAAGTTATGCGCTGCGCTTGGGTGACCCCAAAAACAAAATAAATATTAACCAACTCTGTGCTTACTAGTCAGATAATATTAAATACAAATAATATGAATGTTGAATAAACAAGGTGTGAATAAACAAGTGCTTGTTACACCATAAATTAGTGCTTATTAGTGCTTGTTACACCATACATAGTGTCTTAATAAACATAAAAAGCGCTTAGTGCTCAATATAAAGTATCCTGCTTGTCTGAATGAATAAATTAATAAATAAATAATGAAAAAAGTTCTCTTTAGCACTCTAAATAGTGCATGCAAATAATGTCCAGCAGTGATAATAAAACAATGCATGCAGGTGGTGTTCAGCTGTGACAACAATCCAACATCATGAGTGCTGCAAAAACATGCTCCGGTGCACCTTCGTGACCCCCTTAAGCTAATGTGCTCACCTCAGAGCGTGTGACTCAGCTGCTACCCTGAGTCCAAATACGCTTTGGAGCCACCCCTGGGCTCAGTATCTGCTGCACTTCTCCAGCTGGAAACAATGTGGCTCCATACATAGAAATGAAAAGGAAACTATATAGTGTAATATAGTCAAAATACTTTTATTAAAAGAAAACACTCCCCACACCGGGGTACTCACATGGCACTGGTGCGTCAGTGTACCATACCAGGACGGGGAGGGGCGAGGACGGAGAGACTGGCACGGACTTCACACCAGCGCTGTCCCAGCGCAGCATACCGCACTAATCATCCAGTGATTTTGCATAGAAAGCGGTTATAGTATGGTGCACTGACACACCAGTGCCATGTGAGTACCCTGGTGTGGGGAGCGTTTTCTTTTAATAAAAGTATTTTGACTATATTACACTATATAGTTTCCTTTTCATTTATATGTATGGAGCCACATTGTTTCCAGCTGGAGGAGTGCAGCAGATACTGAGACTGAGCCCAGGGGTGGCTCCAAAGCGTATTTGGACTCAGGGTAGCAGCTGAGTCACGCCCTCTGAGGTGAGCACATTAGCTTAAGGGGGTCACGGAGGTGCACCGGAGCATGTTTTGCAGCACTCAGGATATCTTCGGCATGATGTTGGATTGTTGTCACAGCTGAACACCACCTGCACGCATTGTTTTATTATCACTGCTGGACATTATTTGCACGACATTATTTGTACACACTATTTAGAGTGCTAAAGATACCTTTTTTCATTATTTATTTATTAATTTATTCATTCAGACAAGCAGGATACTTTATATTGAGCACTAAGCACTTTTTATGTTTATTAAGACACTATGTATGGTGTAACAAGCACTAATAAGCACTAATTTATGGTGTAACAAGCACTTGTTTTTTCACACCTTGTTTATTTATTCAACATTCATATTATTTGTATTTAATATTATCTGACTAGTAAGCACAGAGTTGGTTAATATTTATTTTGTTTTTGGGGTCACCCAAGCGCAGCGCATAACTTGTAAATTTATCCTATGCACGTTATATGAAGCGTGATTAGCGCATGCAGCTGGAGGTAGCAGAAGCAAAGCATAAGATTATTGTGGCTCACAGAATTTTTCCAATTTGATATGATACAGGACATGGGCAGAGACTGTGTGGCCATAATACAAGAGATGGTCAGAGACTGTGCAGACATTATACAGGAGATGGTCAGAGACTGCGCGGACATGATACAAGATATGGTCAGAGACTGTGTGGACATGATAGAAGAGATGGTCAGAGACAGCAGACATGATACAGGAGATGGTCAGAGACTGTACGGACATGATACAAGAGATGGTTAGAGACTGTGCAGACATTATACAGGAGATGGTCAGAGACTGTGCAGACATGATACAAGAGATGGTCAGAGACTGTGCAGACATGATACAAGAGATGGTCAGAGACTGTGCAGACATGATACAAGAGATGGTCAGAGACTGTGCAGACATGATACAAGAGATGGTCAGAGACTGTGCAGACATGATACAAGAGATGGTCACAGACTGGTAATGACAAGCAAACTCTCACCTGGCTAACACGGCAACACCACATTACTGCAGCAGCCACCACACACTAGAGCCACAGCCACAGACAGCATCTCTTTGATGGGGGGGGGGATATGTGCTAGGGGGCACTTTGGGAGGGGAGAAGACCTGTGCTGGGGGGGGTGAGGGGGAATGGATTTCATATCCATCCCCCCTTGTAGCACAAGTCCTCTACAATCTTAAAGTGCCCCCTAGCACATATCCTCTCCCTTAAATCACTTCAAGTGTACTGTAGGCTTTCCCCCCCTCTCACCCACTTCCCCATGCCCCCCTCCTCTGCAAGTCTCGCTTTTAGTTCATTAAAGACCTCAGATCTGTGCTGTCCCAGCAGAGCTGTGTGCTTCCTCCCCGCCTCTCCTCCTCTGTGTCCAGGAAAACACCACAGCAGGAGGAGGAGGAGCGGAGTCAGTGTGCACTGCTCTGTGTGTGTCAGCCGGGTAGAGATGCCAGTTGGCGGCTGCCATACGAAGCGTTGCTCGCGGGAACCAAGACGCCCTTCGGGCATTCCGGGACTCTTAAAAAATACAAATACTCACGCTAAGTGACAAAAAATAATAAGAATAAAATAAACCTGCAGCAGCTGTCCACAGAGTGCTACAACCCCAGAATATAAAAGTACATATAAACAGCGCTTGCAGAGATTAAATACATATGCTTAAATAATGTGCCCAAGTGCTCAAAAAGTGTATATATATATATATATATATATATATATATATATATATATATATATGTGTGTGTGTGTGCTGAAGTGCTTCAAGTATAACACACTCAATGTATAATAAAATAATGAATAATAAGTAAACAGTCTCTAATATTGTGCTAAGTACTCCAAACAGATAAAGTACTATAATGCTCCAATGATTATTCCAGGTGCTGTGTGCCACGCTCCCCTCCTGTGACCCCACTCACCAAAGATAATAGACCCTCAGCTTTGCAGTCTGTGGGTCATACACACTGTGATCTATTAATCTGGTAGGATGGGAAGAACTCCTCAGAAATGCACCATACAAAACAAGGGGGTCTTGGGGATGGCCAGAGAAACACAGATCTACCAGGCTACAAAAACAGAAAAAGAAGCTAATAGTGAAGTACTGCAGGGTAAGGCAATAAGCACAATCTAGGTGCCACTTACTAGACAATGGAAGAAAACAGGCATCAGTATAGAGAAACAACTCTTCTGGGTTCGCCGCTGCTCAGCGTGTGTTCCACGGAGGGCGGAAGTGAGGTCAATGGTTTGAATAGCCCCCAGGGCGCCAGAATCAAGCACAGTGATACCATGATCATTAAACCAGGTATTGGTACTTTTAGCAGTGTGGGCAGGTGCCAGATTCTGCTGGAAAATGAAATCAGCATCTCCATAAAGCTGGTCAACAGAGGGAAGCATGAAGTGCTCTGCAATTTCCTGATAGAGGTCTGCGCTGACTTTGGACTTGATAAAACACGGTGAACCAACACCAGCAGATGACATGGCTCCCCAAATCATCACTGGCTATGGAAACTGCACACTGGACCTCATGCAACTTGGGTTATATATAACCAAGGAGCAGAGTCGTGGTTAATATTTAACATGACATCCTAATCATAAGAATATCAGAAAATTATTGATGCAATACATAGTCCTTATTCCAGGAAAAAAAACAGTAAAAAGAAAAAAGAAAAGTAAAAACAAAAAATATGCAATAATGTCTCCAATATTACAGTCTTATGTGATAGAGAAAAAAACAAGTGTAGAGCTTGAGATAGTGAAGAAAAAGTCACACTCCTGAGTTCCCAATCACAGTTCATTCAGTATATTATCCACACCGCTTGTGACCATCACCAGGGAGAAAGAGTGCCTGCTTCCGGGATAGATTCAACCTATGGAGAGGTCAAAACGCCTGTAGCTGATTACCCTGCCAGGGCCTCAAAGCTGCGATTCCGCTTGGCACACCAGGATCCACCAGTCACTCTCTCCCTTGTCCTTACTCTCGGGTATTCGCATATGTCCCACTCAAAAAAAGGAGGATGCTTCACATAGCATAAGAACTAACGCTTTTTTAGAGTAATACATTTGTGTTTTAAAAAAGGAGAATATCCCCATTAAAAGTGTAAAATACCGGCCAGTATTCAAAATACAAACACGCCCGTGCTTCCGGAACCTCCTGTGTCGCAATGACTAGTCCGCCCGACTAGTTTCGTCACAGAATGACGTCGTCCTGGGGCATAAGTGACGTGCTGAGTCCTCGCCTTAAATAAGTAAACAAGCGAGCCAAGCCTCGTTCTGGTTCTCACAACATCAATGAGGCAACCAAGCCTCATTTTGATCATACAAGAAGAGAAAATTGTCACATCACATCGCTTCCTGCTGAGAGTAAACTAGACGCCTTTAGACTGTTATCCAATCCTCAAGGTTATTATCCCCACCAGATTATTCAAAAGGCTACTTGTAGTCAATATCCAATATAGAAAAATAAAAAAGTTAAGAATTAAATAAAAAAATCTTTATTTGCAAGTGGGCAGCGATGAAGGTCTGACCACAGATATTTCGCCACTACCCTCTAGGGAAAAAACAAGGAAAAATCCAAAAGTACATGTCATTTAGAGATACATATCATTTAGAACATAACATTTAAAAAGGGGGAATACATAGTTTAAGCGCTGAAAGTCCCGGCAAAAAATTGACAAGGAACATTTTGCCGTTGACCACGCGCCAAATATGCCATGGAGTTTTCAAAATTCCAAAATAGTCAACAGTGTGGTATGGAGCGGCCTCTCTGGAACAAGAACTCTTCGTTCCAGAGCAAGTCAACTCCAATCTTTCAACATATTTGTCATTTGATTGAGACAAAAAGTATATAATTTTAAAAACCGGAAGTCACAGCAAAGAATCGGACAGGAGACACTCTGCCACATAGAACTCAACCCGAGATCCAAAAAATTCTTTGTTATTACTATTATCATATGGAGCAACCTCTCAAAGCAGAGACTTCCATCTATTCCATCTATTCCAAAGCAACTCCAACCATTCATATCAATATTTCCACCTTAAATTGATATAAGATAGCTTCTCTAAATGGAGTCCAGATTAGTCTCAACAGTATACAGACAAATACAAATATTCTGCATATAGATTAGTATAACAAAAACCAGACATATTGTATACTATTCCAGGAGGGTTACTAGACATTAAGAGTTATCCACAAAGGCATTAACAGCAACAATGTTCCAGGAAACCATTCCTATATGGACGTACATAAGTATGTCCGTAAAGTGAACATTAAACGCTACCTTCTTTCTAATCCTATCAAAAGCAATATGGTAGCTATAGGCAATGTACGTCATTCAAATTTGTCAAATGCTTCTCTGTTCAACCCCCCTGGAGGACTCGCACCATCACTTAAGGTGTTTCGGGATGTGGTGTTAAGGAATTTGGACACAATCAAAATACAAAATACCAAGATGCAAAAAGATTTAGAGCAAAGACTCAATAAGTTATGTACGAATAAAGAACTTGTTATCCGCCCTGCCGACAAGGGGGGTGGAATTGTTATATTGGACAAAGGAGATTATATTAAAGAAATGGAACGTATACACTGTTAAAAAAGGACCCGGTTAGAGAATATAAACTTAAATTGGATAAAATAGTCTCTAAGCGCTTTAAACATGGTATAATCAATAAAAAAGAGAGTTTATTTCTGATCCCCAGTGCTCCTCGCACACCTGTGGTATATTATCTACCCAAAATCCACAAGAGCCTTACTTCCCCCCCAGGACGTCCGATAGTAAGCGGAATAGATTCTGTGATGTCTTGGGTGGGTAAGTATATTGACTTTTTGTAACTCCTGGTTCAGGAGATGCTATCTTACATTAAGGACACACGGCACATTATCAATATCTTGTCAGAGTGTCAAGTCAGGACAGGGATATGGTTGGTATCATCTGATGTTACATCGCTGTATACAATCATACTACATGCTATAGGTTTAGCAGCGGTTGATCACTTTTTGTGTAGGGACTCGGGTCTGCCTAAACAACAGATAGAGTTTATTATGGAACTGCTTTCATTTGCGGTGTCCCATAACTATTTTTGGTGGGAGAACCATTTTTACCATCAAGATAGGGGTGTAGCCATGGGGGCTAAATATGCCCCGAGTCTAGCTAATCTCTTTATGGCCAAGTGGGAGGAGGATGTTGTCTTTGACCACCGGAGACCTGAACTAGTCCTGTGGGCTAGGTATATAGACGACATCCTCATCCTATGGGACGGAGATGAGGAGGGCCTGAGAGACTTTATGGAGTTCCTCAATAATAACAACATGGGCATTGTATTGAACTATGAGGTCAGTAGAGAGGAGATTCACTTTTTGGACTTGAGAATCAGATTAGAGTCAAATAGGTTGATTACGTCGACCTTTTTTAAACCGTCTGACCGAAACGCCTATATCCCTCAAGACAGCTGTCAACATAAAACCTGGTTGAAAGCTGTCCCTAAGGGTCAATATACCAGGCTAAGACAGAACTGCACTAGAGTTGAAGAATTCAGGGAACAGGCAACAGTACTGACAAAAAGATTTCTTGATAAAGGATATGAGGCTGGCTCCCTTGAGGAGATAGTTGGTCAGGTCCAACAGACAGACAGGAGTTCGCTGTTGAAGACTCGACCAACGGAGGAAGTGGCAGGTGGTTCAAAGGAACCCTTTGTACCTTTCATTACCAGTTACTCCACACAACACTGGAGGATCAAGAAGCTTATCCAGAAACACTGGCACATTTGGTGTAACGATAAGTGTCAGGTCACCTTGAGGCTAGGTGACAGATGCACACCGTTGGGATCAGGAGTGCACTACAAGGTAGTGTGTAGTCAGGGTGGTAAGGAAGGCAGGGCTGCTGGAACACCAGCACAGATCCCACCGGGGTAAGAGCGTAAGATTCCCTGGGGCGCGGAGTCTAAGAGCCAGCAGGTGTTCACCAGAGCCTCTAGTGGTGAGGATGGACTGGGCTGCAACTGGCTCCAGGTCGCGACCCCCAGGGTCCCCCAGCTCACACCCACAGTAGGCAACTGGAGGATAGGGATAGTAAGGGAATAAGCTAAGGTCGGGGCCACAAGCAGACAAGGACAACAGAGTTCACGCCAAGGTACAGGGTCACAGGCAAACAGGGATAGTCGGGGACACGTCAAAGGTCAGGGTCACGAGCAGACAGGAATAGTCTAGAACAGGCCAAAGTCGGTAACTGGAATCAGACGCAGGAAACACAGCACGTACACATGAAAGCTAACTAACAATGGTTGATCAGCACTGCTGGCTTGCAGTGCACAGGTTAATATAGGGTTCCCTGATAGGAGCTGGGGTGGAGCCATGCTAGAGGAGAGTTTATAAAAGCAGTCAGGTGAGAGTCAGCTGGTCTTTAGAGATGAACACATGGAGACAGGTAAGCTGACAGACAAAACTCTATTGCATAACCATGACAATAAGGTTCTGGGATCCTCCTTACCCTTGAGAACACAGGTGGTATTTAGAGGGGTTCCTTCACTTAGGGAAAAGATTGCCCCTAGTGTGTTGAACCCATCCTTTAGACCTACTCCATTTTTTCAAAATCTGGTTGGTTTTTACCAATGCAGAAGGTGTCAGGTGTTTGCCATCAATGGCTGCAAACGCAGAAATAGCATAGAATTCACAGCCACTAGCACCTCACGTAATTTCAAAATAAAGCCCTTTATCACCTGCTCAACCATAGGGGTGGTCTACCTGCTACAATGTCCTTGTTGACTTCAGTATGTGGGCAGGACCAAGCGGGCATTTCAGGTTAGGCTCAATGATCATATTACCAATATCAGGAATGGTTTTTCTGTCTCTATCAAATGACAAATATGTTGAATGATAGGAGCTGACTTGCTCTCGCTTACTATCGGGCGTCCCGGGGGGAAGTAAGGGTCTTGTGGATTTTGGGTAGATAATATACCACAGGTGTGTGAGGAGCACTGGGGATCAGAATAAATTCTCTTTTTATTGATTAGACCATGTTTAAAGCCCTTAGAGACTATTTTATCCAATTTAAGTTTATATTCTCTAACCGGGTCCTTTTTTAACAGTGTATAGGTCTCCCTATCGGTCAGAGTTCGTTCCATTTCTTTAATAAATCTCTTTGTCCAATATAACAATTCCACCCCCCTTGTCGGCAGGGCGAATAACAAGTTCTTTATTCGTACATAGCTTATAGAGTCCTTGCTCTAAATCTTTTTGCATCTTGGTATTTTGTATTTTGATTGTATCCAAATCCCTTAATACCACATTCCAAAACACCTTAAGTGATGGTGCGAGTCCTCCTGGGGGGTTGAACAGAGAAGCATTTGACAAATTTGAATGACGTACATTGCCTATAGCTACCCTATTGCCTTTGATGGGATTAGAAAGAAGGTAGCGTTTAATGTTCACTTTACAGACATACTTATGTACGTCCATATAGGAATGGTGTCCTGAAACATTCTGTTCCAAAGCACTATGCTCTGGTACACAATAAGGATCCTAGGAACACAATTTTTTTATGGTATCGGTAGGTACACTCCACCTTGGAGGGGGAGTTCACTAGTTAGGGGAATCTCACAACTTGAGATGAAGTGGATCTATAAAGTGGGGTGTTTTGCCCCTTCAGGCCTCAATTTAGATGTTGATGTTAATGCCTTTGTGGATAACTCTTAATGTCTAGTAACCCTCCTGGAATAGTATACAATATGTCTGTTTTTTGTTATACAAATCTATATGCAGGATATTTGAATTTTTCTGTATACTGTTGGGACTAATCTTGACTCCATTTAGAGAAGCTATCTTATATCAATTTAAGGTGGAAATATTGATAAATATTGACTGCCCCTGTCGAAGACCTTTAGTGTCGAAACGCATCGGGCTAGCATTTACTGCACCTCACATTGCTTTTTTTACCTTTTTATACTTTGTGATCACTTTTAATTTGTCATTTGTGATATATGACATATTTCAACAAACCTATTGGTTTGACCTGCATGATCTGGAGCCCTCCCTATTTTTCCACGTTTTTTTTTATTGGAGTTTATGAAGAACTGTTTGGGGCTACACCTACCTTGATCTCACAGCACCTGTGGAGCTTTGGGACGGAGAGTTGGGGACCCTGCACCTGATTCACTTGACCATCTCCCATGCACAGCGCCTGATCCGGATCCTTTAGGATCTTGAGCCTTTTTGACCCACTGTTGCAGTGGTGTAGTGGGTAGCACTCTCGCCTAGCAGTAAAAAGGGTCGCTGGTTCCAATCCCAACCACGGCACTACCTGCCTGGAGTTTGCATGCTCTCCCTGTGCCTGCGTGGGTTTCCTCTGGGTACTCCGGTTTCCTCCCACACTCCAAAGACATGCTGGTAGGTTAATTGGCTTCTGTTAAAAAAAAAAAAAATTGGCCCTAGTATATGAATGTGAGTTGGGCACCTTGGATTGTGGGCTCCTTGAGAGTAGGGACCAATGTCAGTGTGCGATGTACAGTATGTGTGGAGCACTGTGTAAATTGACGGCGCTATATGGGTATCACAAATAAATAGGGATAATTGTAGACACACACACCCACACTCACTCAGGATGGACTGGTGTCTTTATTCAACCTTACTAACTACCGTATGTAACTATGTATGTGTGTCCATCCCAGCTGTTAAAAGAGTATTCATTTACTTACCCTTGAAGAGTTGCTTCTACAGACAACCTGTTTTTTCCCCCCACTGGACTGGTGTCACCTTAACAGGAAGAAGTTTCCTTTCAGATCTCTGTGGACTTTATCCTGTATTAGTTTTGGGGTTTATATTTACAATTGGACTCATGCACTTATTGTGTTCACTGTGTTAATGCACATTTATTTTAGTTTTTCACATACCTTTTTTAACACATATAGATTGTGTTTAAGCACATGCATTGCTATTTTATTGTTTATATTAGCGCTACACTGTTGTTCCACCACTCACGTTGGAAATATTGATATGAATGGTTGGAGTTGCTTTGAAATAGATGGAAGTCTCTGCTTTGAGAGGTTGCTCCATATGATTATAGTAAAGCAATATAGTATAGCAAAGAATTTTTTGGATCTCGGGTTGAGTTCTATGCGGGGTCAGTGGCAGAGTGTTCCCTGTCCGATTCTTTGCTGTGACTATGGTTTTTAAAATAATATACTTTTTGTCTCTATCAAATGACAAATATGTTGAATGATTAGAGCTGACTTGTTCTGGAATGAAGAGAGTTCTTGCTCCGGAGAGGCCGCCCCATACCACTCTGTTGACTATTAGGAATTTGAAAACTCCATGGCATATTTGGCGCATGGTCAGCGGCAAAATGTTCCTTGTCAATTTTATGCCGGGACTTCCGGCGCTTAAACTATGTATTCTACTTTTTAAATGTTATGCTTTAAATGATATGTATCTATAAATGACATGTACTTTTGGATTTTTCCTCGTTTTGTCCCTAGAGGGCAGTGGCGGAATATCTGTGGTCAGACCTCCATCGCTGCCCACTTGTAAATAAAGATTTTTTTATTTAATTAATTAATTAACTTTTTTATTTTTCTATATTGGATATTGACTACAAGTAGCATTTTGAATAACCTAGAGGGATAATAACCTTGAGGATTGGATAACAGTCTAAAGGCGTCCAGTTTACTCTCAGCAGGAAGCGATGTGATGTGACAATTTTCTCTTCCTGTATGATCAAAATGAGGCTTGGTTGCCTCATTGATGTTGTGAGAACCAGAACGAGGCTTGGCTCGTTTGTTTACTTATTTAAGGTGATGACTCAGCACATCACCCGTGCCCCAGGACGATGTCATTCTTTGATGAAACTAGTCGGGCAGACGTCATCGCGACACACGAGGTCCCGGGCTTGTTTGTATTGAATACCGGCTGGTATTTTACACTTTTAATGGGGGTATTCTCCTTTTTTAAAACACAAATGTATTACTCTTAATAAAAAAAGAGTTGGATCTTATGCTATGTGAAGCTATGTCATCTGCTGGTGTTGGTCCACTGTGTTTTATCAAGTCCAAAGTCAGCGCAGACCTCTATCAGGACATTCTAGAGCACTTCATGCTTCCCTCTGCTGACCAGCTTTATGGAGATGCTAATTTCATTTTCTCTTTTAATCATTTTTATTAATGTTTTAATATTGTTACTTTTACTCTTAATAAGAGTAAAAGTAACAAGAGCACTGTGCAGAGCAGCGAATAATCCTCGCAAGCTCTGTATAGACAATGGTATAGAAGGGGAAAATAAAACATCGGAAAATCCACCATCAGAAGTGAACCGGAATAACATATTTTGTGTTAGAACATCAGGTATAAGTATAAAATATCAAAACAATTGTGGACACTGGGAAGTGGTCTTCCGTACGATCACCCCTTGGATCATAATGTGGGACAACAAAACCCAAGATATCAAGGTCAAGACCATCTTAAATCGTAATCCCTGGAAGTAGGCTCAAATGAAGTAAAGCCCACGTCCAGCGATCACGCTTCGCAAAGTATTACTCTTTGCCAAGCATTGTAACGGTTCCACAAAGGGACTCCAGACCCTCAAATATGAACATCAAGAACTTAAATAAGAAAGAAGAAGAAAAAGCTAAGAGGACAAGATAACAAGGCTGGCCAAAGTTAAGGGAACAATAAAAGAAAAAAAAAGAAGAAGAAAAAGTGAAAAAGAAAAGAAATTGATCCGTCCGGGGATCCAGCATCAACTTATTCGTACTATAAGATTCAGTCATTCGGAACCTGTATGTAAGTAAGCCAAGGGGACCATAATTTGTCAAAAATTGATTGTTTATCTCGTAAGACACTCACTACTTCTAATTTCATTTTCAAGCAGGACTTGGCATCTACCCACACTGCCAAAAGTACCAATACCTGGTTTAATGATCACGGTATCACTGTGCTTGATTGGCCAGCAAACTCACCTGATCTAAACCCCATAGAGAATCTGTGGGGTATTGTAAAGAGGAAGATGAGAGACACCAGACCCAACAGTGCAGACGAGCTGAAGACCGCTATCAAAGAAACCTGGGCTTCCATAACACCTCAGCAAAGCCACAGGCTGATCGCTTCCATGCCACGCCGCACTGATGTAGTAATTCATGCAAAAGGAGCCCAAACCAAGTATTACATATATATATACTATACTGTACATGGACATACTTTTCAGTAAGCCAACATTTCTGTATTAACAATTCTTTTTTTTTATTGGTCTTATGTAATAATCTCATTTTCTGAGACACTGAATTTGGGGTTTTCACTAGCTGTAAGTCATAATCATCAAAATTAAAAGAAAGAAATGCTTGAAAGATATCACTCTGTGGGTAACACATCTATTTTAACCACTTAAGGACCGAGCCTCTTTTTTACACTTGTTGTTTACAAGTTAAAAACATTTTTTTTTTGCTGGAAAATTACTTAGAACCCCCAAACATTATATATATATATATATATATTTTTTCACCCTAGAGAATAAAATGGCGGTCATTGCAATACTTTTTGTCACACCATATTTGCACAGCGGTCTTACAAGCGCACCTTTTTTGGAAAAAATACACTTTTTTGAATTAAAATTAAGAGAACAGTAAAGTTTGCCCAATTTTTTTTATATATTGGGAAAGATAATGTTATGCCGAGTAAACTGATACCCAACATGTCACGCTACAAAATTGTGCCCGCTCGTGGAACGGCGACAAACTTTTACCCTTAAAAATCTCCATAGGCGATGTTTAAAAATGTCTACAGGTTACCAGTATTGAGGTACAGAGGAGGTCTAGGGCTAGACTGTGGTATTATTGAGGTAAATTGAGTCTGTAAGGCATGACAGACTTGTATATATCTGAAAAACATAGGAAGCATAAATTCATGCTGCGTTCATTTTTAATGAAAGGAAAAGAAGTTCAAATAGATTCTGTCCATGTGTGAAGTGGTATTACATCTTTCTACACCAGACATGCCACTGCTACAACAAGGGAATGGAGTTCAGTGAGGAGAGGTGGGGGATGTATTAAGAAGGTTTATGAAATGACAGGATACATTTCTTTTGTGATGGGAAGTATAACTTTACTATGATGGCAGGCGAGGGGCTGTAAAGGGGTGCTGACATACAGTTGTGCTCATAAGTTTACATACCCTGGCAGAATTTATGATTTCTTGGCCATTTTTCAGAGAATATAAATAATAACACAAAAACTTTTCTTTCACTCATGGTTAGTGTTTGGCTAAAGCCATTTATTATCAATCAATTGTGTTTACCCTTTTTAAATCATAATCACAACAGAAACTGCGCAAATGACCCTGATCAAAAGTTTACATACCCTGGTGATTTTGGCCTGATAACATGCATACAAGTGGACACAAAGGGGTTTCTATGGCTTTTAAAAGGTAACCATCCTCACCTGTGATCTGTTTGCTTTTAATGTGTGTGTGTGTGTGTGTATAAAAGGTCAATGAGTTTCTGAACTCCTGACAAACCTTTGCATCTTTCATCCAGTGCTGCACTGAGGTTTCTGGATTCTGGGTCATGGGGAAAGGAAAAGAATTGTCAAAGGATCTGCAGGAAAAGGTAGTTGAACTGTATAAAACAGAAAAGGGATATCAAAAGATATCCAAGGAATTGAGAATGCCAAGCAGCAGTGTTCAAACTCTAATCAAGAAGTGGAAAATGAGGGGTTCTGTTGAAACCAAATCACGGTCAGGTAGACCAACTAAAATTTCAGCCACAACTGCCAGGAAAATTGAAGAAAGGCATTACTACACAAATGCCACAAAGTATCCTGCTTACAATACACCAAACAGCACAGAGACAAGCCTCAAACCTTCTGGCACAAAGTCATTTGGAGTGATGAGACCAAAATTTAGCTTTTTGGCCACAACCATAAACGCTTCATTTGGAGAGGAGTCAACAAGGCCTATAATGAAAGGTACACCATTCCTACTGTAAAACACGGAGGTGGATCGCTGATGCTTTGGGGATGTATGAGCTACAAAGGCACAGGAAATTTGGTCAAAATTGATGGCAAGATGAATGCAGTATGTTATCAAAAAATACTGGAGGAACATTTGCATTCATCCGCCAGGAAGCTGCGCATGGGACGTACTGGACATTCCAACATGACAATGATCCAAAACACAAGGCCAAGTCGACCTGTCATTGGCTACAGCAGAATAAAGTGAAGGCTCTGGAGTCTCCTGACCTCAATGTCATTGAGCCACTCTGGGGAGATCTCAAACGTGCAGTTCACGCAAGACAGCACAAGTATTTACAGGAAATGGAGGCTTTTTCCAAGAGGAATGGGCAGCTTTACCATCTGAGAAGATAAAGAACCTCATCCACAAATACTACAAAAAACTTCAAGCTGTCATTAATGTTAAAGGGTGCAATACACAGTATTAAGAACTGGGGTATGTAAACTTTTGACCAGGGTAATTTGGGTAGTTTCTGTTGTCATTATGATTTAAAAAGAGTAAACACAGTTGACTTATAAGAATTGGCTACAGCCAAACACTAACCATGAGTGAAAGGAAAAGTTTTTGTGTTATCATTCATATTCTCTGAAAAATTGCCACAAAATCATAAATTCTGCCAGGGTATGTAAACTTATGAGCACAACTGTAAATGAGGTGTATTTGGCTGTAGTAACTCTGCCGGGACAAAAAGGGTTTGAAGGCACATTACTTTTATACATGAGGCTTAGTATGTTTGCCTTGGGCTAACCATCATTAAAAAGGCCATGCACACCTATATAGATTATATACAAAAACATAAAACTACAAGAAGGACTGCTTTCTTCAATAGGGAATATAAAGAAGTAACATGCCTAACAGTAAAGGTCTTTATGGTATAAATGTTAATTTTTACAGCCATCTACAAATAATAACGTTTCTCCAAAACATTCACACATCCCATCCTGTTTTTGGACAATAACATCTACCTTTCCATGGTTATTAGATAAAGGTGTCAAAGCTACCTGTGTGGATATACACCCATCAGCCATAACATTATGACCACCCACCTAATATCAAGTAGGTCCCCCTTTTGCCACCTAAACAGCCTTGACCCAACAGATGTGGATACCAAACGCCACCAAACTTCTTAATGATAAACCACACAGCACCTTGGTGTGCAAAAGAGGAAGGCTTGCCAGAATCATATGACCCCCAATTAATAGTGGTCAACCAGCGCTTGTGTATCAATCCAAGATATCCAGCTTTCCTCAAAACCACATGTCAAACGATGGTACTGCTGCGTTTTACTAGATCCTTGTGCATACAGTATATACTCAGTTGGACATAGTATCTTAAAAAAGAAAAAGACACACTCTCCACAGTGTAATCCCGATTAAAATGCCAATTTAATGTGGTAAATGTACTTACAATAAAGATATGACAACCAGGCACTTCATTGCATATAAACAACTCATATTCCAGAAACCAAGATTGCCTTATCAGCATCGCATATGCGTAGTGGCGTGTGTCTCTCTGCCTTACTAGTTTCGTCAAAGATGACATCATCAAGAGCTCTTTGATGAAGCCAGTAGCGCATAGATGGAACACACGCCACTGCACATATGCGAGCCATTTTGGATCCTGGAATATGAATTGTTTATATGATATGAAGCGCCTGGTTGTCATCTCTTTTTATAATATTTATTACACTATGGAGAGCATGTCTTTCTTTTTCATTATACTATCAACTGAGTATATATGCCCAACGATCAATTAAAACGCAGCAGTACCATCGTTTGACATGTGGTTTTGAGGAAAGCTGGATATCTTGGATTGATACAAAAGCTCTGGTTGACCACTCTTAATTGGGGGTCATATGATTCTAGAAAGCCTCCCTCTGTTGCACATCGAGGTGCTGTGTGGTTTAACATTTAAAAGTTTGGTGGCGTTTGGTATCCACATCGTTCATTTCCCTCATAAATCGAAGAAACAATGAATTCACAATTTTTGGCTTCACATTTGGATTTCTTTGTTTTATGTTTTCGATTCGTGGCGATACATAAAAGTTTGATATATTTGCATTGCACTATTGTATTGCACATATTATTTTAATAAATCTTAGCTCTGCACTATCGTTTTGTGACAAGATACTCAGTGTTATTCACTTTACACCTGTCAGCGGTCGTAATGTTTTGGCTTGGTGCAAATGGGGTATCTTCCTGACACTCATTAGAAGTGAAGAAGTGGTTTAGATAAACTACAAAATGTCTTCAACATTACATAACAAGCCCAGCTGAATGTGACTACTACTAGATATACTAAATTGATTTATTTCATCAAATTCCCATTGCAGAAGAACTGTGAAGTAGGAAGCATTAAGGGAAGAAAAGTGTGTGCTGGGGGAGGGAGGGTATTAATTAATTAGAGGGTAAGATGCTGGAAATGTTGCTTACTAATGACATTCTGGTAATGATTTTCCTGTGAATCTGTGAATCATATGTCACCAGTGACAAATGTAAATATTAAGCAAATTACATGAAGTATACAGAGTTTGCGCGGAGTCTCATCATCCTATGGACAGAGATAACTACAAGATAAAAATATAATTTAATAGCGTTTACACAAACAGAACATAATGTAAGATGGATGAAGATACAGTTTTGTAAAATTGCAATAAAAAAGGCATCATGTTTTTCGTTGTCACGTACTATTTTATGAGAAGGTATAGGATGACATACTAGGGGTGATGAACAATGGCAGGGATACAAAAATCAGTAATGTATACTTGCATCATTGGTATGCATTTATGTCACAATGTACACGCACACAGGCACAACTCATCCTTGAACCCATCTGCCTGATTGTACTGATATTCATTGCACATGATGTCTAGTTTGTTGCAAGCCTATAAACTACAATAAGGAATTTGCACATCGACCATTTACTAAAATCATAGTTCCGGTCATAAATACTCCCTTAAGGATTGCATCATGTTTCATGCCATGGGTGTATGTTATGTAGACTTTGATGGTGCCAAATTATTATTTTTTCCGGACCTCTTCAGATGCACATTGATGCAACACCACACTCTTTCAACTTGTCGGTCACCAAGGATGGCCAACAATTCACCCCTACGGAGCAAGGATGACCCCCCCCCCCCCAGTTTCTGAAATGTCTTGGCCTACATTCCATTGACATTCTAGACTGGAGTTCTTCACCAGGGATCCCACTACCCTCTTGCCCCCAGCCGTGGTGCCCTGTACGATGCAAGGGATGGAATAGGCCCCGAGGTGGCCCCTCTCGCTCAGCCTCACAACCCTCCTCCCCCCACGGGGTACCTTGAGAGGCTCTCTTGGACTTTCCCGACTTTCACAGTTAACCTTTGGGTTCCCCCCCCGCCTTTTTTTCTGATGTGGTAAACTGCTTTGAACATTTAGGGTGTAAACCCATACCTTGTAGCGGGTCCCTCACTGGGCTTACACCTCATGTGGTGCCACCTCTAACCCAATAGCTCAACTCCTTGGAGTTATGTCCACTATTTGGGACCTCACGCTACCCGCTGGCCTCCACTCTTATCTTGGCCAGGTGGCCAAGTAGAGACCGCTGACTAGCAGTATTTGGGTACTTTGGTATGCACCTTGGGCCTTATATTGTTTATGTGCTTTAACAATTTTATTTTTTTTCAGGTTTTTACTTATGTTTTTTGTTTTCTCAGCTCTTATTGACCTATGGATCTCTACTGCAACGTCTCTGTTTGGGCTCTTGGATGCCTCCCGAGTCTTCTCCTGTCATGGCCTCCTTGAAGATCATATCGTATAATGTCCATGGTCTGGGCTCAGCCTGTATATGCAGTAAGTTGCGGCTTGAGACGAAATGCCTGGGGGCACACGTTCTTTTATTGCAAGAGACACACTTTCATACTGACTCAGTCCCCCGCCTCCCCACCCATTTGTATAATCAATGGTACCTTAGTAATTTGCCACATCCCCAATCAGGTGGAGTGGCTATAACAATACACAAGCAATGCCTTTTTGTCCCAACAGACCATATCCTTGATCCCAATAGTAGGTTTGTGTCCACAAACTCCACACGGTGACGGGTTCCTCGGTCATGCACTCTTCTAAGATAGCTGATGCCTTTCGAGAGTATTATGCCAAGCTCTACCAGTTTCCCGACACCTGGCTCTACAAAGGCCCAGAAAACCAAGCGCATCCTGCAATAATTGGAGGAAGCTCAATCCCCGCAGCTCACCACACAAGTTAGCAACCAACTAGAAGTACCCATTACCCCGGCAGAGTTGGCGGTGGTTATTAAAGACCTCCCAAAGGGGAAAAGCCCAAGCACAAATGGCTTCACCAAGGCCTACTATTGTAAGTTCTATCCACTCCTTTCCAGTCCGATGTGTGGTTATTTCAATGCCCTGGCATCAGACACTGCTGTATCCAAGGGGGCGTTGCCTGCACATATTATGGTCATCCCCAAGGAAGGGAAGGACTGCACTATTAAAATACTAGCGAGGATTTTAGCTAACCATCTTAAACCCATCCTGCCAACAGTGATCCACCCTGACCAAACAGGGTTTAATCGCTGAGAAAGAAGCAAGGCACAATTTTAATTGGGCAATCCAGCTGATTCACTGGGCCAGGTCATGGGCTGACCAGCCAACCTGTCTCCTGCTTTCCACAGACGCTGAAAAGGCATTCAACAGGGTGGATTGGGCATACCTCAGGGTGGTACTAATCAAGTTGGGCCTCGGTCCCAATATGCTTTCGTGGATAACGTCGCTTTATAGCACCCCAGAGGCTCGGGTTAAAGTGAACAGTATCCTCTCTAGCCCGTTCCCCATCTGTAATAGAACAAAGCAGGGGTGCCACCTGTCCACTGTAATTTTTGCCCTTACCCTGAAGCCACTGCTTAAAAAAAATTCAAGTGGGGCCAGTGGAACATAAGCTGTTTGCTTACACAGATGTCCTGTTCTACATCTCTGATCCATTGATCTCTCTCCCCAACATCATGGCAGAACTTCAGGGCTTCAACTCGCTCTCAAAATTTAAAATTAATTATAATAAATCAGAAATTTTACCTCTGGTTTATACCTTCGAGTTTGCATACACAGCTGCAATCCTCATTGCAACTATGCCCCACTGCTTTCTACCATACGAGCGGATTTACAAAGTTGGGACCAAATGACCTTTTCATGGATGTTCAGTGTGTAAAAGATGTATGTGTTGCCCCATATTCTTTGCACATGGTGCCCACCTCTTTACCCAGGTCTTTCTTCTCAACCCTCAACAGTCTGTTCTTGAAATACATCTGGCATGCGCAAAGCCCTTGTTTGGCTCTTCGCATCTTGCAATGCCCTAAATGATCGGGAGGCATGGGTGTGCCTGTCATTCGTAAATATTATTATGAGGCAATTGCCCTGCAACGGCTATTAGACTGGCACCATAATGTGTCCACTAAATTATGGGTTCCACTTGAAAAATTCCTAGCAGGCTGTAACCTATCCCATGCTCCTTGGCTCCCCCTGGGAGCATCGGGCGTTATCTGAATTTACCTCTCCCACTACCACTCATGCTCTGAAATTATGGGATACTTTAAATGATTTGGGACAGATAGCCCCTCCGGGTTCTCCTCTGGCTCCCTTGGTCCGTTACAGGGGAACACCTCTCCTTTTTTCGCTCCTGGGCAGCTTATGGGGAGGTGAGATGTGACAGATTTGTACAAGACCAGGGACTGCTACCCTTGACTGCCTTAAAGCGGGGTTCCACTCAAATTTTTGACTTAATCTTACCCCCTTTAGTTAATTGCATAGATGTTTTTTTTATCGCTGTAATTACCTTTATATTGTACTTTATTGTGGCACTTCCTGTCTCTCCTCCCATGGGAGTAGGCGTGTTTATTGCCTTTCCCCGGCTCCGCACTGTCTCCTGGGAGCTTAGTGTCAGGCTTCGCAAGATTCAGTGCGGAAACAATGATCATGCGTGTGAACAAGCTGTGAATGAACAGCATTCACCGCATCCAGGAAATCAATGCTTGTGGGCTTCACATGCCTCACAGATGGAAACAGCCAGCATCACATTTTTTAAGTTATTCTTCAGTACAGACAGAGGCGGAAATATTACACCAAAACTGTGAGTATTATTTTGGGGTTAGCAAAGTGTCTCAATGACCTAAAAAAAAAAAAAAAAGATTGGTCGCCGGACTCCCGTTTTAAGAGAACAATTTGGTCGCTTTCCTCTAGATGAATGGCGTTACAGGCAGCTACATCATTTTATCCGTAGTCTACCCCTGGCCATCAGCTCCCCCTCCCTGATTCCATATTCCATCTCTGTTCTATATGGGATGTTGCAATCACTGGAGCCTAGAGGCAAGCCTATATGCATGAAATAGTGGGAGAGAGACATGCAGCATACATTTACTGAAACACGACTTGATCATCTTTACTTCCCTACCCACACCAGTTCGGTGGATACTAAAATGCAAGAAAATTGTTTTAAATTACTCACACACTGGTAAAGGGTCTCCTCTAAGCTGCCAGAATCTACCCAGCTTTTTTGGATGCTTGCTGGCAGGAGTGGGGGCACCTGGGCACGTTCCTGCACATTTGGTGGGAGTGCCCCAGGCTGCAACACTACTGGGAAGACATTAGATCCCAAATTAAATTGATCCTGGACACTGACTTGCCTGACTCCCAGCTGGAGCTTTTGCCTCATGTCCCCTCCATCCCTCTCAGCCAGTGCTGCAAGTCCGTGTTGCCCAACCTGCTAAACACGGCTAGACGATTAATTCCTGACTTGTTACCTTCCCCCACCCCACCCCTTTTTTTTTCTCTTTGTCTTTTTTCCCCTGCCCTCCTTTCCTCACACCTCTCCCCCCCTAGTTTTTGATTGCACAGTAAGTGTTCATATGTTATAGCACTAGTTATGTTGCTCTCGCTGCCTTAATACCCTCGATGTAGGATGGTTAACTGGACTTTATTCTATGTTCCATGACCACTACCTATATGAACTTGTTTTATCTCTCCGTAGGTTTCATTTGTTTATTTTGTGATTTTTTTCATACAAAATGATGAAAATACAAAAAAAGATTACATAAAAAAAAGCATAATTCCAGCCAAAAGTAACAAGATAAAATTGAATAGTGCAATAAATATGAAATACTAAAACCAGCTTTCCCACCTAAACATGGTGCAGGAGAGGTACGTTCCGAGCGTGTTTCCACAGGTGAACACATTTCCCTTGCAATCTGCATATGGGTGCTGAAGTATTGTTAATGGCATCCCAAACACAGCACATTTGTGGACACCAAATTACATGGTACATGCGGTTTGGTGCAGTGGAATTTGAAAAAGTAGCACTTGCACTACTTTTTCCACATTCCTGTGCAATTTGCAGCCTATTCAAATGAATGAGCTGCCAAAATCGCACTTCACCAAAATGGGCGGGATCGCACTGGAACGTGTGCATTCTGGTATAAACTGGCCCCTGGTGCGATATTTACAATCAAAACTGAGATTTCACCCACAGCACATTTTTCTGCTGCTAGATGCCCTTAGTCTACCTCCTCTGTGCCCAAGTCATCCTTGCCCCACCCCAGCCAATGATTGGACAGTGAAAGGAGAAGCAGCACAGCAATGAGCTCATCCAGCGTTTACTCTTCCTCTCAGCATGCTTCTTGTCTGCACATGAACTGATTGGCTCCTTGTAGCTCTTCTTCCTCTCACACTCCAGCCTTTCTATACAGGGACTGCAAGGGGCTTTTACCAATTCAAATGTAGGTACTTACTCTTCTTGCATGTTAAAAATATATTTATTGATGTATTAAATATTACAATATTATTGTAATAATGTATGGCTTTTATATCTATCTAGAGTTCAGCTTTAACCACTTCAATGCTGTAGACTTTTACCCTCTTCCTGCCCAGGCCAATTTTCAGTTTTCAGAACCGTCACATTTTGAATGACTTGAATTACTCCGTCGTGCAACACTGTACCCGAATGAAATATTTATCATTTTTTTGAGACAGATAGAGCTTTCCTTTGGTGGTATTTAATCACCACAGTTTTTTTTTTACTATATAAATAAAAAAATAACAAATCTGGACAAAAAAAAAATTGGCAAATAAATAATCTTTCTTCATAAATTTAGACCAAAATGTATTCTGATACATTTCTTTGGCAAAAATAACCCAAATCAGTGTATATTTTTAATCCTGTGTGAAAGTTATAGAGTTTACAAACTATGCTTATCTTATTTCTTGAGGCCCTAAAATGCCAGGACAGTACAAACAACCCCAAATGACCCCTTTTTGGAAAGTAGAAAGTCCTTGATATTTAGTAAGAGGCATGTTGAGTTTTTTAAAGTTGTAATTTTTTTTTGTCACAATTTTTTTAAAAATAAAGAAATTACAGTGCCTTGAAAAAGTATTCATACCTCTTGACAATTTCCACATTTTGTCATGTTACAACCAAAAACGTGAATTATTTTATTGGGATTTTATGAGATAGACCAACACAAAGTGGCACAGAGATGTGAAGTGGAAGGAGAATGATAAATGATTTTCACATTTTTTTACAAATAAATATCTGAAAAGTGTGGCGTGCATTTGTATTCAGTCCCCTTTACTCTGATACCCCTAACTAAAATCTAGTAGAACCAATTGCCTTCAGAAGTTACCCAATTAATAAATAGAGTCCACCTGTGTGTGATTTAATCTCATTATAAATACAGCTGTTCTGTGAAGCCCTCAGGAGGTTTTTTAGAGAACAAACAGCATCATGAAGGCCAAGGAATACACCAGACTGGTCACGGATAAAGTTGTGGAGACGTTTAAAGCAGGGTTAGGGTATAAAAAAATATTGCAAGTTTTGAACATCTGACAGAGCACTGTTCAATCCATCATACGAAAATGGAAAGAGTATGGCTCAACTGCAAACCTATCAAGACATGGCCCTCCACTTAAACTTACAGGCCGGGCAAGGAGAACATTAATCATAGAAGCAGCGAAGAGGCCCATGGTAAATCTGGAGGAGCTGCAGAGATCCACAGCTCAGGTGAGAGAATCTGCCCACAGGACAACTATTAGTTGTGCACTCCACAAATTTGGCCTTTATGGAAGAGTGGCAAGATTTTGAAAGAATGCCATAAGAAGTCCCATTTGCAGTTTGTGAGAAGCCGTGTGGGGGACACAGCAAACTTGTGGAAGAAGGTGCTCTGGTCAGATGAGACCAAAATTTAACTTTTTTGGCCTAAAAGCAAAACGCTATGTGTTGTGGAAAACTAACGTTGCACATCACCCTGAACACACCATTCCCACTGTGAAACATAATGGTGGCAGCATCGTGTTGTGGGGATGCTTTTCTTCAGCAGGGACAAGGAAGCTGGTCAGAGTTGATGGGGAGATGGATGGAGCCAGATACAGGGCTATCTTAGAAGAAAACCTGTTATGCCACATACACACGATCGGACTTCTCGTCAGAAAAAGATATGATGGCTTTTCCGACGGGATTCCGCCCAAGTTTGCCTTACATACACACGGTCACACAGAAGTTCGCTGAACTTACGACCATCAAGAACGCGGTGACGTACAACACTACGACGAGCCGAGAAAATGAAGTTCAATGCTTCCGAGCATACGTCGAATTGTTTCCGAGCATGCGTAGGAATTTTGCGCGTCGGAATTGCCACAGACGATCGCATTTTCGGATAGGAACTTTTCCTGACCGAAAAATTGAGAACATGCTCTCAATCTTTTGCTAGCTGGAATTCGACCAGCAAAAGTCCGCTGGAGCATACACAAGGTCGCATTTTCCGACGAAAACCTCTCATCGGCCTTTTGCGGGCCGAAATTCTGATCGTGTGTACATGGCATTAGAGTCAGCAAAAGACTTGAGACTGGAGTGGAGGTTCACCTTCCAGCAGGACAATGACCCTAAACACACAGCCAGAGCTACAATGGAATGGTTTAGATCAAAGCATATTCATGTGCTAGAATGGCCCAGTCAAAGTCCAGACCTAAATCCAATTGACAATCTGGGGCAAGACTTGCTGTTCATAGACGCTCTCCATTAAATCTGACAAAGCTTGAGCTATTTTGCAAAGAAGAATGGGCAAAAATGTCACTCTCTAGATGTGCAAAGTTGGTAGAGGCATACCCAAAAAGACTTGCAGCTGTAATTGTAGCAAAAGGTGGTTCTACAAAGTACTGAGGACTGAATACAAATTCACGCCACACTTTTCACATATTTATTTGTAAAAAAATTTGAAAGCCATTTCTCATTTTTCTTCCACTTCACAATTATGTGCCACTTTGTGTTGGTCTATCACATAAAGTCCCAATAAAATACATTTACGTTTTTGATTGTAACATGACAAAATGTGGAAAATTTCAAGGGGTATCAATACTTTTTCAAGGCACTAGAAATACTTTTTTTTTTACAACGTTGCCATTTTAACAAGTTATTTCTTTTTTTTGTTCCATACATTTTTATTTAAAAAACAAATAAAACAGTAGAAAGACCATCCAGCATAGTTACAATTGGCAAAAGCAACTGAATTCAATAGAAGGTCAGTAATACAAATCCAGAGTAGGTTTGCAGCCGGAGGTTATAAAGTATCAAGCAGTAACAACAGAAACAGGCAAGTACCCTTCAATATGAAACCAAACACAATAACATGTGTGAAGGTAATTCAAAATGTGTTGCATAAGTGCGAAGGTCGCGTTCATGTGATCAAGTGGGTAGGACACTGGGTATGTCATACAGAGGGAAACGTCTAATGAAAGTCAGGTAGGAGTTGTGAGAGGAAGAAGAAGAAAGAGAATAAAAAGGGGGAGGGGGCAAAAAAGAAAGGGTGAGGGGCTGCTGAGGCCTGACATGCTAATTGGCCAGTGGTTCAAAGATGGTAGCCTACAGAATTAACGTGGGGGCATGGGCCCTTCGCATGTCATTCAGTGGGAGTGGTGCTGTTTATATAGGTAAGTCTTTGAACAGAAGAAACATGAAGACATGGTTTCTTTGCTCATGTGTACTAGTTCCTTCATCTCTCCCACCTGATCAATGCAGGGAAACCAATCAGAAAGTCCTGGAGCCCTAGTTGACCTCCAGAATCTGGGAATAAGTCTCTTTGCAGCATTCAACAGCTGAATGGTAAGAGATCATTTGTATTTAGAGGGGAACATGTTTGTATGATATAAGAGAAAAGTGGCTGGTGTAAAAGGTAGGTCCCAATCTGTTATCTGTTTGTTCGCTTGATATTTGTCAGTCCAGAAGGGGTATATCCAAGGAAAAGACCACCAAATGTGTGAAAGCCTTCCTTTGTCAGATTGACATCGCCAGCAAGTGTCAGACATAGTATTAAGGTATTTTTAAGACTCACATAGTGAGTCTTTTAAAGGCTTCATTTTTTGCCACACCTTTTTGGAAAATGCTGAAAGAAAATGTAAATTTTTTTTTACACAAAGTTTGCAATTTAATAGGATATTTCTCACATGTATTATGGGCACACTTATGCCGCGTACACATGGTCAGATTTTCCAACGGGAAATGTTTGATAGGAGCTTGTTGTCGGAAATCCCGACCATGTGTAGGCTCCATCGAACCTTTTCCGTCGGAATTTCCGACAAACAAAATTTGAGATCTGGATCTCAAATCTTCCGACAACAAAATCCGTTGACGGAAATTCCGATCGCGTGTACAGAATTCTGACGCACAAAATTCCACGCTTGCTCGGAATCAAGCAGAAGAACTGCACTGGCTATTGAACTTTATTTTTCTCGGCTTGTGGTACGTGTTGTACGTCACCGCGTTCTTGACGTTCGGAATTTCCGACAAGATTTGTGTGACCGTGTGTACGCAAGGCAAGTTTGAGCCAACATCCGTCAGAAAAAAAAACATGGATTTTGTTGACGGAATGTGCGATAGTGTGTATGCGGCATTAGAATTACAACCCAAAACACATTGGGGATACCACATGTAGGTGACTTTTTTACAATTTGGGCTGAATATATACCAGACAATGTATCTTGTGTATCACACAAATCAACCAATTGTTTCAAAACCAATATAGTGTATTGTTCACCCCTATACAAGTATTCAGGAGTATGATGTGGTGTAGTGTCACTTATAGCAGTCTCAGTTCCTATTAACCAAGCAAGCCTAGCCTACTGGTACATGGCAGCCCCGAGGAATGCCATGTTTACTGGCTTGGTGTCTCCCAAGAACGTAGTCAGCGGGATGTGCAGATGGGTCAGTCCAGGCCTCAGGCAGAGACAGGGTCACCAAACAAGCAAAGGATCAGTCTAGACAGCAGACAGAAATGTGGTCAATAAACAGGTCAGGGTTAGTACAGTTAGCAGGCAGAGGCAACACTGCACTGGTGTGGCAGTGATCAGGGACAATATGTGTTCTGGTGGTGATTAGGGACAAAATGACTGGTGCGGCAACGATCATGGACAGTGGGACTGGTGTGGCGGTGATCAGGGATGTTGTAACTAATGTGGTTATGATCAGGGACACTGTAACTGGTGTGCTGTAATTAGGAACATTATAACTGGTGTGGCAATCATCAGGGACAATATGACTGGTGTGGAGGTGATCAGGGACACTGTTATTGGTGTGCATGTGATTCGGAAGCATATGGTGTGACAGTGATCGGGGACACTGTATCTGGTGTGGTGGTAATCAGGGATACTGTAACTGGTATGGCAGTGATTAGAGACAATATGACTGGTGCGACAGTGATTAGGAACACTGACTGGTACGGAAGTGATTAGGGACACTGAGTAGACTGCGGTAATTAGGGACACTGTGAGTGGAAGTTGGGGATTAGGGACACTGGGAGTGGGAGGCAGTGATTAGGGACACTGATTGGTGTGGAGGTGAATAGTGATACTGACTGGCAGCACTGGTCTGGTGACATTGTACTGCTGTGGCCATGATAAGAGATAATGGCTGGCCGCACTGACATACAGTGATATCAGAGTAGCCAACCATTGCACATGATCACCACCATAGCAGTACAATGCCACCATATTAACACTGCACATTATTTTTTTTAATATTTTTTTACAATAATGTATGTATTTTACTGTTTATTTTTTTATTTTTTTACATACTGCAGTGCACTGTGCTACTCTTTCATGAAACCTTGCTTACTATTGTGATGCTGATATGATACAGGACCGCTGTGATTGGCCCTGGTACCAAGTGATCACTGTGACCAATCACAGAGATCACACAGTAGTAAGCAAGTCATCGTGAACAACAGCCTAATGCTGCGTACACACGGTCGGAATTTCCAACAACAAATGTTCGATGTGAGTTTGTTGTCGGAAATTTCAACTGTGTGTAGGCTCCATCGGACATTTGTTGTCAGAATTTCCGACAACAAAAATTTGAGAGCTGGTTTTCAAATTTTCTGACAACAAAATCCGTTGTCGGAAATTCCGATCGTGTGTACCCAATCCTAATGCGCAAAACTCCATGCATGCTCGGAATCAAGCAGAAGAGCCGCACTGGCTATTGAACTTCATTTTTCTCGGCTCGTCATACGTGTTGTACGTCACCACGTTCTTGATGTTCGGAATTTCCGATGACATTCGTGCGACCGTGTGTATGCAAGACAAGTTTGAGCCAACATCTGTCGGAAATAAATCCAGGATTTTGTTGTTGGAATGTCCGATCGTGTGTACGTGGCATTAGTGTTACTGTGATTGCTGTGATTGGTCACAATACAATAAAATACATTTTAGTGCAAACACAACATAATACCCAATTTTTGGTACAAAAGATGGGGTTATGTAAAAAAATAAATAACAAACACGTGAAGCCTTAAAAATTGTGCACATTGTATTGCAAAAAACCATGTTACCCAAAATTCTCATTAGTTGAGATTTTAAAAGCCTTTGCAGGTTCTAGAATTGTTGTTCTTACTCCGACGTTCATGATGATAACCACGTGTGGCTCAATTTATATTTACATAAATGTGCAGGCCCCACACTGTGCATTGGGGGTGTGTACAAGGTTGAGGGGGTGCTTCTTGGCTTTTTGGCTAAGACCAAGTGTAGCATCTGTTTTTCAGGAAGAAGTCTGATTTCTTTTGACTGGGGGGAGCCAGTTGGTATTCCTCCTGATGTAATAGGGTGGGAATGGTTGGAGGGCCTTTTTTCTTCTGGGTTGATTATTGCCTGGTACACCAGGCTTGTCCCAGGTCAAATGCAAGGCTCTCTCTAAGCTTATAGTTGGTAAGGTTGAAAAAAAGACACAAGTCCATCAAGTCCAACTTGTGTGTGTGTGTGCGATTTTATGCATATGCTATATGCTTGAGTTCTGATGCCTTCCTGGTAGGGATGCTGCTGTGCTGGTTTGGCAGGGGCGGGGCTGAGAGAAACCTGCAGTGTATGTGCCCATGAAGTGGCTGTCCAGGGGTGCCATAAAGTTTGACGCGGGGGAGCTCACTTGATTTTTATGGCTCTAAGGCCACTAAACCATTGCACACTTTTTTCTCCCCTACCTTCGGGGCAGGGTCTTTTGGTTAGGACTGGAGGAATTTTTAATTCTGGCCGAAAGACCC
Source organism: Aquarana catesbeiana (assembly GCF_042186555.1). Taxonomy (NCBI): domain Eukaryota; kingdom Metazoa; phylum Chordata; class Amphibia; order Anura; family Ranidae; genus Aquarana; species Aquarana catesbeiana. The sequence goes on along the minus strand of NC_133324.1, from coordinate 833,443,921 downwards.
GCCTTTGACTTGTACATTAGCACTTTTGAATTGCTTATTCACTTCCCTCTTTCCTTTTTTTAACTTGTTGCGTGTCAGTTGCACTTTTTTGCACAGCATGTGTGCACTTTATTCACCCCCAACTAGTAGGGTGTAGGTCCTCAGAGTTGCCCTGAAAGTCTTGGGGGGGAGGGCGGTTTTCCCTCTCCCATGAGGTTTCTCTACCCTAGTACTTGGGTAGACCTTGGTTTGCAAAGCTTCCCGAAGAAATGGGCTGGTTTTGGCTGGGTGGACCATGAGTACCCCAGTCCCTGTCAGGAACCTTGGGCCCCAGGGGATCAAGGCTAGGGTCCTTTTTCTTTGGAGGAGGCCATGTGCACACCCTGTACACTTTTTTGTGTGCTGACTTTTTTTATAAACCTGGTGTTTAGTTTTGTGTGTGTTCACTGCACCGCAGAGCTTAAAAAAAAGTGAGGGTGTGCTTTTAAAAATAATAAATAACTTTTTTTTTTTTTGGTTTTAGTGCAAATTTTTTTTGCACTTTTTTTTGCCCTCAACTGCAGTTATTCAAACACAGAATATGCTTGATTAGCAGCATCCTCGTGAACTGACATAGTACACGTTGCTTCTGTGTTTTTTAGTTGTGGGGTAATTGGACAACAGATGTTCCCTGATCACTTCTTGCTCTCTTAGTGACTGCCGTTTACTACAGTTACAATTGCGGACACCCTGTAAAAGCGATCTAGAATCACCTGGATTCATTTTTCCTTAAAGCCCCTTTCCAGCTGTAAATATTGGATTCCAAATTTCGTTTGCAATAGCTTGTTTTAACCCCTTTTTTTGCCTTGCCATTTCTAAACGTACTTTGGTAAACAAGGGATTAAAAAATGCACTATAATTTAAAAGGCCTGTGAAAAAAAACACATTATGTTTGAACGCTTGTGTATGCACACAAAGATACATGCATGTGCAGAACAAAACCCCCAGTACGGCTCACTGAAGCTTTTTACAAACAAGGTTTTTTACAGGGGCGAAAACCAACAATGGAAGTGTAAAGACATGTGTAACTGACCTCCGTGATCCTCAGGCAAAATTTGGTGATTACCGTATTTTCTGCACCATAAGACACACTTTTTTCCCTCAGAAATATGGGGGAAAATGTCTTTGCGTCTTATGGAGCGAATATATGCTAGGCACCACCCCCCCGCCACTGGCACCGCCCCCGTCACCGATGGCAAAGCCCCCCTGCCGCCGGAGGAGAAGCAGGAGTGCGGAGGACATACATCTGAAGCCCCTGCCCCTGCATTTATGTGCAATGGTCAGTCTGCATTTATGTGCAATGGTCAGGCTGCATTTATGGCAATGGTCAGGCTGCATTTATGGCAATGGTCAGGCTGCATTTCATGGGCACTGGTAAATATTTTAGGACAACATTTGGTTCACAATATTTTTTTCTTGTTTTCCCTCCTCTAAAACCTAGGTGCGTCTTATGGAGCGAAAAATACGGTATATTGATCTTCCTCCTGAGCCTATTTAGACTCCTAATGTTTCAGAGGATATCCCACAATTTTCCCACCCCAGCTATAAGGTCATTTGTTCCAGAGGCAGTCCTCTGAGGCAGGGGGATCCACTGACACCAAGATGGCACCCTCTGTGTTATCTTCCCCTAATCTAAGGGAAGACCTGACACCTGTGACACACTGGCAGCTTGCCAGAAAGACAAAAGCTGCTGAACCAGAATGTCCAGACTCCCCAATCATCATCCTGGCATTGAGAACACTAGACTCATCTGCACATTCCTAGAGCTTGAGGTTCTTCCAGTCTGCTGACTCTACCTCTCCTCAAGCAACAGTTATGGTCATCCTAAACATCAACATCAACAGACAGAGAGTCTATTGCTATGCTGGATCTGGACCAAGTCCACCAAGTCCCAGGCCCCCATACCACCCATTATGATTTGCCCCAGCAGTTGATTTGTAGAGTACACTACTTTACTGTAAAGGAGGAAAAAATTATGCAGGCATGGTGTACCAAGCCAACTGAATTTGATGGTACTACAGTGACAGTCCATCTTCTACCTGACCTTTCACGCCTTATGTTGGCAATGCGAAGGACAGGCCATACCTCTTTGGGTCTTCTTAGGGAGGCCAGTGCTATCTACAAGTGGGGTCACCTATTCCATATTGTCATTAAGAAAGCGGACAAATAGTTTATGCTCCACTGTCTGGATCAACGTCTATACATTTTCTGCTTCCTAGACATGGCTCCAATTCTGGTCCCTAACTGGCTGGATCTCTCTGGTGATAACAGACCACTACAATGGACCATACTTTAGCCGCAATTACCATTATTCCTATTCAAGGAATGCAGCCATGTCTCAGAATCTCGATGACCCGACTGCAAGTGAAATTTGATTTCCTTGTGACAGTAAAATTCCTTTGAACCTCTTTTTTGGTTTTACTGCTACCTTGAGATGTTACTTTTTTGGCCAAATAGCAGGCCTTCCTATCCTTCAATCCCATTACCTTTGAATATGTTTGGATTTCTCCTTCACTGCAAGCCAATGCTGCAAGAAACTCTCATTTCCAATTTCTGTTACTGCTTCCCATAGTTCTCAATATGTTTTCTAAAAGAACTACTTTTTAGTCTTCAGTCTCTTCAACTACTTTTTCAGTCTCTTCTTTGGACATATCCTACACCAGTCCCAATGTAGAGTAGACCCAGTGAATGAGCCCTTGACTGCTTACTTGGCCTTGTGAAACGTTATGTAGACAATGTTTTTGTTGGTAGGCTAGACCATATTGAAGAGTACCCTGCAATCTGTCTTACTGAGCATGCTCACAGGTTTTGTTCCGTTAATGTTTTGTTATTTGATCCCAAGATGTCCAACAGTGGGTGGTGCCAACACAGTGTAAACACGGGGTTCACTAGGATGTAATATGCGTTCTGGGGCTGCCTTCAGCCTGAAGCTACATGTTCATGTTAATTTTACGGAGCAAGCTACAAAGTTGCACTATGCCTTTGTTACAGGGAGATGTCTTCCTAATGTGCCTGACACTTCATCCTACATATACCATGGTCCATGCCAGAGATTAAATTGTTCCGCCTAAAGGTAAGGGAATGAAGTAGCCCAGAAAAATCACGAACTTTGGGGAAACTTGGTCAGATAAGGTCCCAAATTGCATTTCTTCCCAAAAAATATTTTATACAAACCAAACCCCCCAAACTCACCAATTTTTTACACCAGATGCTAGATGCTAAGTCCAAAGAGGTGCATATACTAATTTCTAGATCTATTCAGTGGCCTCTGACTGACCAACCCTCTGACAACATGGGTAAATGTATCTTCCTAAAGATTGGTATATGCAGGCATTCTGCTAGGTGATGTGCTCAGTATAGGACCAGTCACTTGAAAGAAAATAGCCAGACAGAAAGACAGACATGAACGGGTAGCAATGCACTAATGTGCACTGCATTACGAAGATTAACCATCTCCAATAAAAGTGATCACTTCCGGATAGGATCTGACAGTGTTTCTTCACTGTATGAAATGCTGCAACTCTCTAAGGTACTTAAGACATTCTACAAAAAACAAGCATGCTATTACCCTGACAATAAAACATGCACTGAAATGAACAAGTAATTGCTCATTCTAAAGGCTGACACTTTTAAATTACATTTGCATTTTCTATAACAAGACCCAACGAGGTATAATGAACACCTTTGAGAAGGCAGTTATTTATAATTTGCACTTTAGCAAGTAGGAGCCAAAGTGTCAATGATCCAGTGACTGAGAACATCATTTAAATATAACCCGTAACCTCCCGATGCCTCTATTAACATGTCAGGAGGCCAGGACGTGCCTGATGAAAGAGTTGTCTTTATGATGGCTGACAAGTGCACAATACATAGATGATGTTTTATCATCTGCTCCCTAAATTACCATTAAGTGGTATAAATGCGGCATTCATTTTACAGTAGGAGGAAAAAAATATAACTTAAGAAAAACTGTAGCAATAAATTGAAAGCCTGATGTATATGCAAAGTATATTAATTCAAGTTTGCAGCATTAAGCAAATGTCACGGTGTCAAGCTGCAAACCTTCTCACGTCCCAACACTCATAATTTACATGAGCTGTGAAACTCCAGGGCTAACTAGAAGCATTGGGACTAATTACTTGAATTTGTACGACCCACATACCATTTATAGCAATGATCAGTCAATAACATATAGCTGCTACTACGTATTTTACAGAAGATTTCAACTCTTCTTTGGTCATTTAATTAAGTTGGCACCTTACTATCATTGTATGCTCCAAGGTAATTTAGAAAATACAATGTTAAAGTGGTAGAATCAACGATCTCCAAAGTGACACAAAAAGGTTTCATGGTTTCATTAAAATTGGCAATGTTTTCTAGCAAGGTCTGATTTCAGGTATTTATTTATTTGTATCCATTTAGACAGGGCAGAAACATCAATCTATATTTTAAATAGTACAGTTGTGGCCGAATGTTTTAAGAATGACACAAATATTAACTTTCACATAGTCTGGTGCCTCAGTTTTTATGATGTAAATTTGCATATATTCCAGAATGATATGAAGAGTGATCAGATGAATTGCAATTAATTGCAAAGTCCCCCTTTGCCATGAAAATGAACTTAATCCCACAAAAAAAACATTTCCACTGCATTTGTGAAGAAGACTTCAGGGAGATTGTGGTCAAACCTCAAGAGACGGCTGAACAAAAAACCCCCCACAAATTCTGACAAACTCTAAGCATTGATTATGCAAGAATGGGCTGCCATCAGTCAGGATGTGGCCCAGAAGTTGATTGACAGCATGCCAGGGCGAACTGCAGAGGTCTTGAAAAAGAAGGGTCAACACTGCAAATATTGACTCTTTGCATTGACGTAATGTAGTTTTTGGTTGAACTAGATGGACTTGTGTCTTTTTTTGAACCCGACTAACTATGTAACTACATAGTTGTCAATAAAAGCCTTTGACACTTATGAAATGCTTGTAATTATACTTCAGTATACCATAGTAACATCTGACAAAAATATCTAAAAACACTGAAGCAGCAGACTTTGGCAAAATAATATTTGTGTAATTCTCAAAAACTTTTAGCAACAGCTATACACCGCCTATTCCCATTGCTACCTACCCTGAAAGGAGCATAAAATCCAGCATCCTTGCAATGGCCACACACTTTATCAGAAATAATGATCTTAACGTAAAAAATGAAAAACAGATGTTCGAAAGGGCACTGTAATATATGTCTATTACCAAAATGCTCCTTTATTATTGTCTAAGTTAATGTAATGAAATTACCTGGTGATCCTGCTCTTTTCTCTGAGCATTGTTTTATTTCCTGTACCAGGCTGACAATGCTCTACAGTCGCTATTGAAACTGTTGATCTCACAAGCATTGTCGCCACTCAAAAGCTTTACTGCCTCATTACTTTTTATAACCCCTGGGATTCCCCTTACTGCATATGTCCGCAGCTCAGACAACGCTCAGGCACATACAGCTCCAGCTCCTCATTCCTCTCTCACTGTGAATGGAATCTGAAGGGGTGATGTCACTTCCACTCTTGATTTCAGTCCTAAGGGAAATCTTCACCCAATCCTCTGTAATAATTAATACATGTATTTTTTAAATGCAAGCAGTGCAAGTACCAAATTTGAACTTGTATTCATCTCCTTTAGTCCCTGTACAGAAGACCTGGAAAGTGAGAGGAAGAAGCAGTACAAGGAGCCAATCAGTTCACGTGCTGATAAGAAGCCTACTGATAGGAAGAGAGAGCAGAGAAAGATGAGATTATCACTGTGCTGCTTCTCCTTTCACTATCTAGTAACAGGCTGGGCAGGGCCAAGATGACCTGGACTCAGAGGAAGTGGGCTGAATGATTCTGGCCATCAGACTGAGCAGATCTAACATCAGAATATAAGTGCTGATAGAAAACGCTTGGGAATAAAGGCAACTATTGCAGCAATTGGTTTTGTTATATTATCTTTTATCATCTGTCTGGATCCTCACTGTTGAAATGTCTGCAAAGTATATGCACTTTGGTGGCAGAGTGTACTCTATACATACAAAATACTAATAATAATTTGCCCTACTCTGCCTGTCATCTGTTCTAGGTGTACTGGTGCATTTGCCCCCAGTCACAGCATGCCTTATGTGACTTTGAGATGGAGCAGGAAAAGGAGCAGTGCAAGCTAATCCAGACAGGAAGCCTAAATTCAGGCCTAATGATAAGATGGGGCATTTCTGTGTGTGTGTTGGAGTCTGCTTGCCCTTTGTATATCCAGCTTTCAGAGGGCTCTTATAATATGTTATGAATGGTGATTGATCATGTAGTAAGAAAATAAAGACTATTATTTTCTTATTGCAACTGTTAAAAACTTTCAAAAAAAATTTACCTGATTAAAAAAAAAAGAAAAGAAAATAATGACCTTTCTAATGTCTGATTTCTCCCTAAAAAACATAGAAACCATGTGAACAGAATCTGAAAGGGGTTTTCTACATTACTGTATATCAAAATAGGTTTTGATGTGTACCCTCTCCCTATGAGAGTTATTATTGCATTAAACTTCACTGCAAATGAAGACTGGTGTAACACTTTCTATATATCAGGCTGAAAGCTTGATGAAGAGCAGGGATGCTTGCAACGGTACAGTCGCTGCCACTGCTACCATTTATACATATGTATGTAACTGCATTGCATTGGAGATTGTATTCTCCATTTTTTGGTATTAATTCAAGGTGGATGAACAAGAGCCCACCATTGATATAATCTCTGTTATACATCCGTAAGCCAGAAGGTGACTCACCCTATATATACACACACACACACATATATATAATTTTATATATATCTATATCTATCTATATATATATATATATATATATATATATATATATCTATATATATATATATATATATATATATATATAGATATATATATATATATATATATATATATATATAGATATATATAAAATTATATATATGTGTGTGTGTGTGTGTGTGTATATAGGGTGAGTCACCTTCTGGCTTACGGATGTATAACAGAGATTATATCAATGGTGGGCTCTTGTTCATATAAATTATTTGATCCCCTGCAGATTTTTGCAGTTTGCCCACTTTAAAATAAATGAAGGGTCTATCATTTTTTTATCATAGGTGTATTTTGAATGATAGAAACAAATATCAACCAAAAAAAATACACATAATGCATATATTATAAATTGAGTTGCAGTTTGGTGAGTAAAATAAGTATTTGATCCCCAAGCAAAACATGACTTAGTACTTGGTGGTGGACAAACCCTTGTTGGTAAGCACAGAGGTAAGACATTTCTTGTAGTTGGTTACCAGCTTTGCACACATCTCAGAAGAGTTTTGGTCCACTCTTCTTTACAGATCTTCTCTAAATCCTTAAGGTTTATTGACTGTCACTTGGCAACTCAAAGTTATAGCCCCCTTCATAAATGTTCTATAGGAATGAGGTCTGGAGACTGGCTAGGCCACTCCATGTGCTTCCTCTTGGGCCACTCCTTAGTTGCCTTGGTGGTGCGTTTTGGGTCATTGTCATGCTGGAAGACCCATCCATGACCCAGCTTCAGTGTTCTGGCTGAGGGAAGAAGGTTCTCGTCCAAGATTTTACAATACATGACCCCGTCCATTGACCCCTCAATGCAGCAAAGTCGGCCTGTACCTTTAGCAGAGAAACAGCCCCAAAACATAATGTTTCCACCTCCGTACTTGACTGTAGGGATAGTGTTCTTTGGGTCATAGTGAGCATTTTTCTTCCTCCAAACACGGCCAGTCGAGTTAATGCCAAAGAGCTTAATTTTGGTCTCATCTGACCACAGCACTTTCTCCCAATCCTTCTCTGACTTACTTAGATGTTCATTGGCGAACTTCAGATGGGCCTGTACATGTGCCTTCTTGAGGAGTGGGACCATGCAGGCACTGCAGGATTTTAATCCATGGCGGCGTATTGTGTTACCAATGGTTTGTCTGGTGACTGTGGTCCCAACTGCCTTGAGATCATTCCCAAGATCCTCCCATGTAGTTCTGGACTGATCCCTCACTTTTCTCATGATCATCCTTACCCCTTGAAGCGAAATCTGGCATGGAGCTCCAGACTGAGGGCGATTGATTATTTTGTATTTCTTCCATTTGCGAATAATCGCTCCAACAGTTGTCTTCTTCTTACCAAGCTTCTTGCTGATGGTCTTGTAGCCCATTCCGGCCTTCTGGGAGTCTACAGTCTCATCCCTGAGGTCCTTTGACAGCTCTTCGGTCTTGCCCATGATGGTGGGCTTGAATAGAAAAAAGATTCCGTGGACAGGTGTCTTTTATACACATAGTGAGTTGTCGTTATGAGCACCTTCTTAAATTGACAGGACTAATCTGTGTACCACATGAGCACATACTGTAGCCAGAAATGGGATCCATAATTATTGTTGGTTGGTAGGGGATCAAATGCTTATTTTACTCACTGAACTGCAACTTGGTTGATATTCTGTGTCTATCATTTAAAATACACCTATGATAAAATTTATAGATCCTTCATTTCTTTGTAAGTGGGCAAACTTACAAAATCTGCAGGGGATCAAATAATTATTCTCCCCACTGTATGTATATACAGTGGGGACGGAATGTACTCAGACCCCCTTAAATTTTTCACTCTTTGTTATATTGCAGCCATTTGCTAAAATCATTTAAGTTCATTTTTTTTTCCTCACTAAATGTACACACAGCACCCCATATTGACAGAAAAACACAGAATTCTTGACATTTTTGCAGATTTATTAAAAAAGAAAAACTGAAATATCACATGCTCCTAAGTATTCAGTCCCTTTGCTGTGACACTCATATATTTAACTCAGGTTCTGTCCATTTCTTCTGATCAGCCTTGAGATGGTTCTACACCTTCATTTGAGTCCAGCTGCATTTGATTATACTGATTGGACTTGATTAGGAAAGCCACACACCTGTCTATATAAGACCTTACAGCTCACAGTGCATGTCAGAGCAAATGAGAATCATGAGGTCAAAGGAACTGCCTGAAGAGCTCAGAGACAGAATTGTGGCAAGGCACAGATTTGGCCAAGGTTACAAAAAAAAATTCCGCTGCACTTAAGGTTCCTAAGAGCACAGTGGCCTCCATAATCCTTAAATGGAAGACGTTTGGGACGACCAGAACCCTTCCTAGAGCTGGCCGTCCGGCCAAACTGAGCTATCGGGGGAGAAGAGCCTTGGTGAGAGAGGTAAAGAAGAACCCAAAGATCACTGTGGCTGAGCTCCAGAGATGCAGTCGAGAGATGGGAGAAAGTTTTAGAAGGTCAACCATCACTGCAGACCTCAACCAGTCGGGGCTTTATGGAAGAGTGGCCCGACGGAAGCCTCTCCTCAGTGCAAGACACATGAAAGCCTGCATGGAGTTTGCTAAAAAAAAAACCTGAAGGACTCCAAGATGGTGAGAAATAAGATTCTCTGGTCTGATGAGACCAAGATGGAACTTTTTGGCCTTAATTCTAAGCGGTATGTGTGGAGAAAACCAGGCACTGCTCATCACCTGTCCAATACAGTCCCAACAGTGAAGCATGGTGGTGGCAGCATCATGCTGTGGGGGTGTTTTTCAGCTGCAGGGACAGCACAACTGGTTGCAATCGAGGGAAAGATGAATACAGCCAAGTACAGGGATATCCTGGACAAAGACCTTCTCCAGAGTGCTCAGGACCTCAGACTGGGCCAAAGGTTTACCTTCCAACAAGACAATGACCCTACGGCACACAGCTAAAATAACGCAGGAGTGGTTTTACAACAACTCCGTGACTGTTCTTGAATGGCCCAGCCAGAGCCCTGACTTAAACCCAATTGAGCATCTCTGGAGAGACCTAAAAATGGCTGTCCATCAACGTTTACCATCTAACCTGACAGAACTGGAGAGGATCTGCAAGGAGGAATGGCAAAGGATCCCCAAATCCAGGTGTGAAAAACTTGTTACATCTTTCCCAAAAAAGACTCATGGCTGTATTAGATCAAAAGGGTGCTTCTACTTAATACTGAGCAAAGGGTCTGAATACTTAGGTCCATGTGATATTTCAGTTTTTCTTTTTTAATAAATCTGCAAAAATGTCAACAATTCTGTGTTTTTCTGTCAATATGGGGTGCTGTGTGTACATTAATGATGAAAAAAAATGAACTTAAATGATTTTAGCAAATAGCTGCAATATAACAAAGAGTGAAAAATTTAAGGGGGTCTGAATAGTTTACATCCCCATATATACATACATACACACACATACACTATATTGTCAAAAGTATTGGGACACCTGCGTTTACACGCACATGAACTCCCTGTCTTATGCTGCGTACACCCGATCGCACATTCCAACAACAAAAATCCATGTTTTTTTTCCGACGGATGTTGGCTCAAACTTGTCTTGCATACACACGGTCACACAAATGTTGTCGGAAATTCCGAACGTCAAGAACGCGGTGACATACAACGCGTACGACGGCACTATAAAAGTGAAGTTCAAAACCAAGTGCGCCACCCTTTGTGCTCCTTCTGCTAATCTTGTGTTGGTAGAAGTTTGGTGAGAGACGGTTCGTGTTTTTGAGCCTTGTGCTTTTTAGATCGTTACTGCTCTTCAGTTTATGCTTGTGGGTTCATATCAGGTTTTCAGTGCATGTAGTCAGTTAGCATTTGTTTTTCAGTGCGTATTTTATAGTACGTATTTGATTTTCAGTGCGTTCTTGTTCGCTCATTTCTGATTTTCAGCTCGCTCTTCTCAGGCTTTTCTGTTTTTCAGTGCTTTCTGTTAGTTCGTTCTGACCAGCCGACTGTTTTGAAGCCATGTTGCGGGTACGTACTCGTCGTAGAGTTCGTGCTATGCAGGGGCTTGGTGTTGGGGTTCTTACTTTGACCCAAGCCCAGTCCATGAACAAGGCGGGGAGGAGTTCATGGACCAAGAATTGGTTACTCCAGCGTGACCAATTCTCTCATATGCCTTTGTTGCGTGAGATCCATGAGAATAATCCTGATGATTTCAGGAATTATCTCCAGATGACGGACCCCGTTTTTCACTGTTTGTTGGCTTTGCTGTCCCCTTATATTATGAAGTTGGACACCTGCATGTGGCAAGCCATCACTCCCAAACAGAGGCTAGTCGCCATGTTGCGGTACTTGGTGACAGGGAGAAGTCTGCAGGACATTGAGTTCTCGAAAGGCATCTCCCCCCAGGCTCTGGGGATGTTTATTCCAGAGACCTGTTCTGCCATCATTCAGGTCCTGCAGAAAGACTATATTAGGGTAAGTTTTCCTTCATGTCCTTCATGCATATTTGCCTTCACTAACCTCCCCAGCATGCTATCCTGGGCCGATACACACCTAGACTAGTCACTTAACAATGTATTTTGTCAGCTCCATAGTAGTGCTTTATCCTAAACACCCCCTAAATGTGTACAAATGTTATTTGTGTCCTTAAATCCAAGCAGAATCCCATAGGCTTTTTTGGAGTCCCAAAATCATTTGGAACCCTCCCTCCCCCCAACCGCTAAGTCAGCCGATACCAATCCTCTATCTGCTGACTTTGCCAAACCCATACACACTATGCCTACCTCTTTTGTGGTCAGATTTATGGATGAATTCACCAAAGCATATAGTGAAAGGGCCTGCTTGAATACTTTCAAATGGTACTGTTTAAAGTTTTGTTCTCCTATTATCCTGATAGGTAATTGCAGAATGTAAAAAAGTGTTTCAATTTGGACAGTGTGTATTCATATTTTTGTATTATGACACTTCTTACCTGTCCAGTGGGCTGCCAATAGTGTAAGTAAGGAGGGTCTGGCCAAAGTAACACACATTATTTATGCATTCAGCTCTCAATGAAGTGGAGAGGGTTACCTGTACAAAACATCTCCCCCCCCCTAAAATTTTTACACTGGTCCATCAGAGAGGGTGAGGAATCTGATAAGTGTACTTTATATATTTGTCTTTAAATTCTGCTTCAAATAAATGTTAATCCTGATGCTGGCCAAAAGTTTGTGTCTAATCTGCTTGCAATGTTTATGTGCAAAATTACTTTTTTTTTTCTTGTTTGACTCCAGAGTTTCCTTCAACGCCACAGGAATGGCAGACTATGGCTTCCCAATTTGCCCAGCGGTGGGACGTTCCCAACTGCGGAGGGGCAATTGATGGGAAACACGTCCACATAGTCCCACCCCCCCCAACTCGGGGTCATACTATTACAACTATAAGGGGTTTAAAAGTATTGTGATGTTGGCGGTGGTGTTGGCGACATATGAATTTCTCTATGTGGACGTGGAGAAGAATGGCGGGATGTCAGATGGTGGCGTCATCGCCCAGACGGAGTTTTACAGACGGCTCCAGAATGATGGCTTGGGATTGCCAACTGCTGAAGATAACGTGGAAGGACTCCTGTTTGTCATTTCGCTGATGAAGCGTTTGGGCTGGGTGATCACCTGACATGGCCGTTTCCCATGGGGACCCTCACCCCGGACCAGAGGGTTTTTAACTACTGGCTGGCCAGAGCCAAAAGAGTGGTGGAGAACGCTTCCTGGCTTGTCCCCCCAAAGCTAGGTCCGTATCAAATATATGGAGTACTTTGCAGGTAGGGGGGCCACTGATATGCCATAAAATGTTTAATAAACATTTTAAAAATACATTTTTTAGTTAAACTGAAATAAGATTTCCTTTTAAATTACTGCTTATGTTTCTTTTAGCTGTCTCCTTAGGTTATCCAATGGGCTTCTCATTTTCTTCAATAGTGCAAACATAATTTATTTGATACATGAGGTGACAATCTCTTCTTCAAACTATTGTTTGTGGGTCTGCTACACACACACCTTGTTTTTGTTGTTAATGTATGTAATGTATTACTGATAAAAATATTCATCATTTTCAGCACCATGAATGAATTTTTGTGAATCACAAAAATGGCATGATTTTGACAAATTATAAAGCACTGTGGGAGTTATTTACTAAAGGAAAATCCACTTTGCACTCCAAATGCACTGCAAAAGTGCACTTGAAACTACACTTGAAACTGCACCGAAAGTGCACTACAAGTGCACTTGTAGTAAGGTGGATTTGCCTTTAGTAAATACCCCCCATTATCACTGTAAACACCAACTTAATCCAAAAACTGCTATTGAGCATTAAAAGAAGAAGCCACACATTGTTGAGTAGAAAACGTTTTACTCTGTGCACATTCACATGTGCGTTAGAAAAGGGTTTTTGAACAAACCAACATATTTTTGTATAAAAATTTTTGGTTTCAACAGTACAAATAGCCTTTTTGGTGTTAAGCAGGCATGTTTAAAACCATAAAACAATACACAACTCAGGAACTTACAAAGTTCAACTTTGATAATTTGAAGGCAATATCAGACATTAGTATGTCCAAACTGTGTTGATATTGCCTTCATCAGATGGGGTGATGTCACCCCTTTGAAAAACAAATTTTGAAGCTGCACACAAATTGAAAGTCAAAATGGGGATTTTCCTCCTGATCCCATGCCTAATGTCAACATGTGATAGCTCCAATCATGGGGGATCAATGGACGTTTTTCGGGGATGCAACCCCTTCCTCTCATCTACTTGAGTTGCGAGGAAGGGGTTGCACCCACAAAACACGTACATTGATATCCCATGATGGCAGATAGCACATGTTGACACACTGTGTGCATCTTCAAAATTTGGCTTTCAATATACTTCAAAAAAGATTCTAGAATCTTAAAAAAATAAACAAATTGAAGAATTTTAGTGTGTTTTAGATTCTGCCTAAAACATCAGTGATGTTTTTGAGTCTTTTTTCCACATCATGGATGTCTTCCTTAATCTTCTGTAAATCACGATTGCACACCATGATCTCCCCGATGAGGACGTGTGCACTTGCACTTGTGAAATGATTTTCTTCTTCCACAACATCCACATCACCTAAAATTCAAAAACACACCATGTATTAAAAATATGCAGGCATACATCTGTTACCTGAAGCTGTGGTCTCAGACGCTCACCAGTTGTGGTCACTATTTCGCCCAATTCATAAACCTCTCCTTCCTCCACATCCTCAGGTTGTGGTGTGGTGACTTCCCCTTCTTTATGAGGTTGGGGGTCCCTGGTGTCCTCAGATGTCCCGAGTCTTTTTTCCCCTATGTGAATAAAAAAAAAGTAGACTTAGCACACAGATATTTGAGGGCAGAAATAGGAATCTGAAACCTTGCTTGGAAGTTTAGTACAATTGTCTGTTTTGGCAGAGTTCCAAGCTGAAGACATTATTTTCCCTTTCTAAAGCTGGAATACTTACCTTTTTTTGTACAATATTCACACATGGAGACTCCCCTAGTATCCATTGGAGCACCTGTGTGGGACACCCTAAAAAGTTGTTCTGGTGTCCCACACTAGTGCTCCTGCATCCAGATGTGTAAACAGCTACTGAGTGTCCTCTCCTTACACTGAATCAAGTTTACATTTCATTCTAGTTACAAACCCATCTAGACAACAATGTACTAAACTTCTTTTAACTATAAATGTAGTTAACCTGGATCTGCCAAAAACATTGTTAGTGGGCAAATGAACAATGTTTACTACGAACAATTACTGTGCCCACAAACCTGAAAGTTGCCATTTTAAACTGTACAATAGTAAAGAAAAACACATGGAGCAGCACGAACGTAATAATAATAATAGAAACACAGGACAAATACTTACTTTTTAGAAGCACTCTCTTGATCCTTCTGTACTGATCCTGCACAGGTCTGACCAGCGTTTCCTCAGTTGATCCTTGGATCGTCGTACCCCAAAATTCCTGTGCAGACTTTTCACAACTTTAGCCATGATCTTGGCCTTTCTCACTTTTGGGTTTGGGTAAGGTCCATACTTCCCATCATAGTCGGCCCTCTTCAAGATGTCCACCATCTCAACAAGGACATATTGGAGACCTTAAATCTCCACCGGGATCGGGACGTTCATGGCTCCGGCCTTTTGTCATTGCTGCTAGTATTATTCACTTGCTCTTTCTCCGCCATGTGCCCTCCCACTGCGCCAAAAGAGAAGGGGCGGGGAATATACTAGATAGAAGGTCAGGGGCGGGCGGAGTTTCACGCATGCGCAGTGTATATACGCGCAACACCGTGTGTGTCGTGCGTACAATCTGTGAGCAGAGGAAGGAGTAGCGGAAGCGCCGATCGTGATAACGAAGGTACAATTTGAACTTGGTGCATCAGTGGCCTATACTGCCTTATAGATTGAGGCCTATATTGGGACAAGAATAGAAGAGTTTAGCCTGACATTAGGGTTTGTCTTGTGTTGTGTCTTGCAGAGAAAATGGACCCATTCAATGATAGGGAATTTCTACCAATATTCATTGACATGTTCAGGGAGCTGCCCTGTCTGTGGCAGGTGAACCACCCGTTTTCTAATAAGCTAAGAAAGAGGAAGGTAGCGCTGGAGAAACTACTTGAATTTGTGAAGCTGATGATCCCCACGGCAGACATCACCTATTTGGTGAAGGTCCACGATTCCCAGAGATCATGAGCAGCAGATGACGTTTATGTCCCCAGGCTGTGGTACTATGACAGACTGCGTTTTCTGTCAGACCAGAGTGAACCCAGGCCATCACTCTCCACTCTTCCTTCAAGGCTTCCTTCCACCTCAGCTGAGGCTTCTGATGTCCAACCTTGGCCTTCCAGACAGGAAGATGTAGGAGCCCAGCTTGAGTCAGACTGAGCATTGTTCAACATGTTTATTGTCGTAAAATTAATGATGTTAACTAGATGTTATTATTGATCACTAATTTCTAAGTTAACAAAGTGGTTTACATATCCATAGACAGTAGTGGCCAAAAAGGATTGGGACAAGAATGAAAAAATGCTGGGCTCAGAATGATAGTCTTTTCTGTTTGTTAACTTTCAATTTGCAACAGTCATGAGCTCAAAATTCTGTGTGATTGAGGAGCAAAAAAGTAAAACTATGTCCCATTTTCATACACAGGAAAGTCTCAGCCAGGAGCTGGCAGGGGGTAAGTGGCAGCCAGGAGGTCAACCATCATCCTCCTCCTCCACCTCCTGCCACAACTCCAACACCAGAGCCACAACCTGGAAGGAAGCGTCAAAGGAAGACAAGAGAGTGATGGCCTGGGTTCAGTCTGATTTGGCAAAAGACGCAGGCTGTGGTATGACCACAGCCTGGGGACATATGTCATCTGCTGCTGTTCCCGATCTCTTGGACCGGATTGTGCTCACTATTATATGGACTCCTGAGGCCACCAATTTTGCCTGTAAAATAGTTTTGATGTGTGCCCTGGGGTACAAAGGCTTCGCAAACTTCACCAGTTTATCCAGCGTTGCCTTCCTCTTTATTTTGTTATGACCCATAATAAAGGTCTATTTTTTTGACAAATACTTGCCTATGTGTTTTACTTCAAAAAGGACAGTTTGTTTGTGAATAGGCAGGTACATTTCAAAAATACTATGTCAAATTAACAAGGGACACCAACCAACCTCCTTGAGGTTAAAAAATACAAGATAATAATGGTGTTGTGGTAACTTGACACACAAAACGAAAAAAAATATTATGGAGATCACTAGAAAAAAAAAAACAGGAGATCTTGATTTAAAAAAAAAACAAAAAAAAACAAAAAAATTTACTATAAAAATAAATGCAAAACATTATTATGGAGATCTGACGAAAAAAATAAATAATATTATTCAGGAGATCACAAGAAATAATATTAAAAACAGTTTGTCAGAACTCTGTGTGAATATCAGCAGCAAAGCAACTTCATTATTCTAGCATTATAAAGAAGAAGAGAATGCGCTGCATTAAAAGATTTTAAAATTTGCAGCATGACGAATGTGCTATCTCCATTACGAACGCTTTACCAGACTGAGCGCTTCCGTCTCGTACTTGATTCAGAGCATGCGTGGAATTTTGTGCATCGGAATTGTGTACACACGCTCGGAATTTACGAGAACAGATTTTGTTGTTGGAAAATTTGAGATGTAGATCTCAAATTTTGTTTGTCGGAAATTCCGATGGAAAATGTCCGATGGAGCCTGCACACGGTCGGAATTTCCAACAACAAGCTCCCATCGAACATTTGTTGTCGGAAATTCCGACCGTGCGTAAGCGGCATTAGTCCGTAGGGTTCAATATTGAGTGGGCTCACCCTTTGCAGCTATAACAGCTTCAACTTTTCTGGGAAGGCTGTCCACAAGGTTTAGGAGTGTGTCTATGGGAATGTTTAACCATTCTTCCAGAAGTGCATATGTGAGGTCATGCACTGATGTTGGACGAGAAGGCCTGGCTCGCAGTCTCCACTCTAATTCATCCCAAAGTTGTTCTATCGGGTTGAGGTCAAGACTCTGTGCAGGCCAGTCAAGTTCCTCCACCCCAAACTCACTCATCCATGTCTTTATGGACCTTGCTTTGTGCCCTAGTGTACAGTTATGTTGGAACAGGAAGGGGCTATCCCTAAACTGTTCCCACAAAGCTGGGAGCATGAAATTGTCCAAAATGTCTTGGTATGCTGACGCCTTATGAGTTATCTGGAACTAAGGGGCCAAGCCCAACCACCGAAAAGAAACCCCACACTATAATCCCACCTTCACCAAATGATTTGGACCAATATACAAGCAAGGTCCACAAAGACATGGATGGGCGAGTTTGGGGTGGAGGAACTTGATTGGCCTGCAGAGAATCCTGACCTCAACCCGATAGAACACCTTTGGAATTAATTATAGCGAAGACCACGAGCCAGGCCTTCTCATCCAACATCAGTGCCTGACCTCACAAATGCGCTTATGGAAAATAACTAAAGTCTTGCGAGCTACCTTTAAAAAACAAATTGCTTTTAAACTAATACTGTGTGTGCTACAGACACAATGTGTATGTGAAAGGTAACCAAAGGACCAGCTGCTAACACTGATCACATCCCCATATTCATGTGCTCAAGAAATAGTTAATAAAAAAAGTGCTGCGCTAAGTCATGAAAAATTGCAATCAAAAACAATCAATATAGATCAAAACAAATGCAAGATGCATGATAAATGTCCATGCAATATAGTGCAAAAGGTCCATATATTGAAACAAATGAATGTCCCACAAGTGAATGTTTATCGATGAGAAACTTGATAATAATGAATCACCTCATTCGTGCTCCCCCCATATGGGGATAGGCTCACCTCTAGGAATGTGCCCCCCCCATCTAAGCAGGGTCAAACAACGCTTGTGAGCCACCCCAGGACTCAAGGGATATCCAACACAGCTGGCTCCTAAATTTCTCCCATAATCTCCTCCTCAATAGTCAGCAACAGAATATATGCAGAGAGAAAGACATTTAAAATGTTGTGCAGGGTACTCACATTGTATAGGTGCTTCCAGTGCAACTAAGAGAGCATTGGTTTAAAAAGTGTAACACAGAGCCGCACATCCAAATACTCGGTCATCTCCTAAAATCACTGTGAAGCCCAAATGCCTTCACCGTCCTAGCACCTCCCTAGGGGGCTCGGCATAACATCATCTTTCACAATTGAAAAAAAAAAAAAATTGGGCTAACTTTACTGTTTAGTTTTTTAAAGATTCAGTGAAGTGTATTTTTTCCAAAAAATTGGGTTTGAAAGAGAGCTGCACAAATACCATGTGAAATAAAATCACCATTTTATTCTTCAGAGTCTTTGCTAAAAAAAAATATTATACAGTATGTGTATGTATATATATATATTTACATATATATTTACAAGTTACAATCAGTATTTTTTGCTAGGAAATTACTTAGAACCCCCATATATATATATATATATATATATATATATATATATATATATATATATATATATATATATATGTGTGTATATTTGGGGGTTCTAAGTAATTTCCTAGCAAAAAATGCTGATTTTAACTTGTAAACAACACGTGTCAAAAATAGGCTTGGTCCTTAAGTAGTTAAACCATAATGAAAAATTGTTTTCTTAATGACATTGGAAGCTCAACATTCTCCAAGCCAGAAAGGTGGACAGCATCTCATAAAAACATGCACCGCTGACAAAGTCTTCATAATTAAATATTCTGTGGTTGTAGCTCTCTTTTTTGAGTTTTTAGGTCTTTTTTTTGCAATTGTAGACTGTGGACATGTTCTCCTACTACAAGGCCCTGGGACACCCCTTGTCAGCCCTACTTATCTTCCAAGATCCTGCACCTTCTTTGCTTTAATGGTGCACAAGCGCATGCATGTCTGAGTTTTACCTGGAGTTCTGCGAATGCGTTTAATCAGAGCAACACCCTGCTCCTGGAAGGCCGCAACCAATCAGATCAGTGCCCTTCTCCTGACTGGCCACTATCAGTATAGCGCCCCTTCCTCTCCTGCAGCCAATCACAGCATGGCCTCTCTCCTCCTATCAGGCCAAATTCTGAGCGACCCCATCTCCTCCTGTCCAGCTATATGGATTTAAATACAGTGTAGCTCTCGACTCTCTGCCTGCGCCCCTGGTAAGCCTTCCTGCCCTCTAGTTTAGCCTTATCTGTTGATTCCTATGTACCGACCTCTGGCTTGTTCAGAGACTGCTGCCTGCCCTGACCTCTGGTTTGTCCTTGGTTATCTGTGTCTTGTATTTGCCCTGATCTCTGGTTTGTTTCTGGTTATCTGTGACTGCAGACAGCTCTGACCTGTAATCTGGTGACCTATTCTACTCCACTGTTACCCACAGTTCACTTATTTTCTTCAGACCTACTTTCTGGTGTCTTATGACTCTTGGACTGTGAAGCTTAGAGCGGATGAATTGTGGGGTTGTGACTGGGGAAGTCCAGACCCCTGTGAGAGGGTCCCCAGTGAATATCAGTTGGCTCTTAGACTTCACGGCCTGGGGGATCTGTGTCACCTGCTGATGTGGGAACATACTTATACCTTTAGGGAAGCCTGATCCATTCCAGTCCGATTCTAATCCAATTTCCATTTAATCCTGTGTGGTTCCTCCGCAGATCCAGCTATCAGGTCTAACTTGTTCTGTGGTGCCTTGCCCTACTGTACACCAGTTGTCAGAATACATTTCTCAGGTATGTCTACCGTCTTTTATTAGCTACCTCATACAGTGTAGATCAGGGGTCTTCAAACTGCGGCCCTCCAGGTGTTCAGGAACTACAATTCCCATCATGCCTAGTCATGTCTGTGAATGTCAGAGTTTTACAATGCCTCATGGGATGTGTAGTTCTGCAACAGCTGGAGGGCCGTAGTTTGAGGATCCCTGGTGTAGATGGAGGGTCCACATTGGCGCAGTCTCCATTCTGATACCCTCGTTTGATTTTATCTGTTGTGTAAACACTGTTACATTTGAAAGGATGAAGTTCACCAAAGTACCATCAAAGACTATAATGTTTTTCCTCATGAGAACAAAGTAGGAGAATGGCCAAAGTAGGGTTAACCCAATCGTCTAAGCCTGAAGGCTCTTTAACAGAGCCTCCCTTTCTGCTGAAGCCAAGAAAACTTAGAGAAGAGCAATTTGCAGATGGATGGATGTATTAATACAGTGTGTACCAATGATGTAATAAAAAACAGAAATAAAGTAAAAAAAGAAGTAAAAATCTGTAACTACACTCCTGATGAAGCATCACAGACATAAGAACAATCTAAAAACTAAACCTACATCACTGAAAAGTTAATAGCATTGCCTCCTGTACATAATTATAGATACTTAACATAAATTGTGTGTGAAATGTTATATCCATTTCCATATGTTAATGACATCTAAATTTATGAAGGATAGGAATACAATGAACATTAGATATAATGCAGCAGCATAACGGTGCTTTAATGAGTAAAATTCTTATACTGCATATTTTTAATGATACAATTACAGCACATTTGGATGTACTTTCATCACTTAGTAAATACTGTGCATTGCAAACGCAAACATGATGCCCATATTAGGTATTGTTTTTTGCTCTGTAATGTTTCTCATTCTGGGACCCAGCCAATGTGCATGTGCCAGTTTACCCTCAGATCTGTAACTCTGGGGAGAAACTACCAGAAGCCTCTTTCTCTGTTGTCACTGTTGCCTGCCACCAAATTTCCTTTACATTTGAAAGGCGCATCTAGTATTTTTTGGTGGCAAGCAACAGTGGGAAGCTTCAGCTGGTGGCAAGATAGTGACAATCCGCATCTGGTGGCAGGCGACATGGCAAATGTCAATCAGCATCTAGTGGCAGGTGACATGGCAAGTGACAATCCGCATCCGGTGGCAGGCGACATGGCAAGTGACAATCCGCATCTGGTGACAGGCGACATGATAAGTGCATCTGGTGGAAGGCGACTTGGCAAGTGACAAGCTGCATCTGGTGACAGGCGACGTAGCAAGTGACAATCCGCATCTGGTGGCAGGTGACGTGGCAAGTGGCAATCCGCATCTGGTGGCAGGCGACAGTGGCAAGTGCACCTGGTGGCAGGCGACGTGGCAAGTGACAAGCTGCATCTGGTGGCAGGCAACAGTGGCAAGTGCATCTGGTGGCAGGCGACGTGGCAAGTGACACGCTCGGGGCTCCCACTGATTCGTCATTATGGAGAGTTGAACTATTTCATTCTATATTACAATGTAATAATAGAAATTATGTACTTCAATCATCCTGACACTATATCAACCATGGTGCTGTGACACCAGTCATTGCTCCGACAAATTGCCTGCGAAAAACTGCATAAGTTTCTTTTACCCAGCCGGTCCCTGGTGCCGAAAAGGTTTAGGACCACTGATCTAGTGGATTCAATTGTTTTGTCCTCTGCTGATTGTGCTCATATATGCCGTATATGCACAGAAACGGTTCTGTCATTATGAAGTTCCCACACTTTTTATCATTGCAGACCACCTTGGGAGATGATCCATAGGTCAAAATTTTCTTAAAGCAAGTTTGCTTTTAATAGATAGTTGAAGATGATTGTAAAGGCTAGTTTTCCATTGTTATTTTAATAATATTAAACGTGTTATACTTACCTGCTCTGTGCAATGGTTTTACACCATTGCCCCGACACCCCCCCTCCCTTCTGGGAGCCCCCACAGCAAGTCACTTGCTATGGGAGCACATGTGCATGCTCGCTCCTGTGCCGTGCTTTGTGTGTCCATAAGACACACAGAGTGAGGCTTGGCCCCGCCCCCCCACTTCCTTGTCATTGGCTGTGATTGACAGCAGCAGGAGCCAAGGGCTCTGTATCTGAGCCTTGGCTCTCGTGCACATCTCTGGATCAAGATTGGGCTCAGGTCAGTATTTAGGGGGAGCTGAAGGAAAAGCTGCATGTAGAAGGTTTTTTACCTAACTGAATAGATTGCAGTAAGGTAATAAAAAAACCTGCCTTTACAACCACTTTAAACCTGTTCCTTTTTTTTTTTACTTGTTGTCTGTGTCCCTTGGAGCTTTCCCCTCACGTCATGCACACAACAGGAAGTGAGAGGAAATCCCTTTATAGACAATTGGCACCAGTACAGGTGACCCCAGTGGAATGATTCCCCTCCACTGACAACTGTAAAATTTTGGATTTTCCAGAACCTCCTGTCCTGGTGACAATGATCACTATGACGAATAGAGGAGGGTGAATCTCCTCAGTGCAGACACAAACAGCAATAAATCCTTGACAGAGGTATAACCTTTTTACACTCCATCCAAATCTAAAAAAAAAAAAAAAAAAAAAAAAAAAAAGAAAAAGATTTTCGCTTTAAAAATGTTAACTCAGTACTTTATACCTAGACTGCACTACTCGAGTATATTTCCCATGTGTACCAATTGTTGTATCTTACATTCTTCTTAGAAAGTGGGGGAGCAACTAATTTACCGTACCCACCTATGGGAGCGTGACAGACCTCAAATAAATGATAAAGTTCATAGCAACTGAATGGTTTATTGCAACCTTTTAATTGGTTCAAGAAGAGTTCACATGAGCAAAATGGACTTGGCACAAGCTACTGGCATGTTTTTAAAGAAATATTCTGCACAATAGCTGTCAGTCAACAGTTTTCAACAAATGATGAAGCACCCCTTCTGCACTCACCATGAAAACATTGCTGTGTCAACTGCTTGAATGGGCCGGAGCAGCCGATGGTAATGACTGGATACCTTGCCATGGATCCACAGCATACCGCAGTTCCACCAGCTTCCACGCCACTGGTTTCTCCTGTGCTTTCGGCCCTTTCCAGCTCTGCAGCATATCCTCATTGTGTCCCCAGCGATTTCTCTAGCTCTTCAGTGCTGCCTTCCTCTTCCGGGATCTCTCCTGTGGCTCCGCCTGCTGCCCTTTCCAATGTCCATCCTCTTCCTCTGAAAAGCCTGGAGCTATCAGGCAGGTTGGATGTCAGTGTGGTCCTTGCTTCTGCATCTTTCCATAGAAGAATGAAAAGACCTCGTTGGTTTGAGTCCCCATCGTCACCTCATCTGCATTCCTTGGGTAAGCGCTGTGCACAGGCTTCCCAAAAAGGGAAATCAACACATCCATTGAAGAAACAGAAAAAACATCCTCCTTTGGAGACTTTACTGATAACAATGTAATGCTTTGCCCCTTCTATTGCCTACACCTGCAATATGCTGCAGTTACTGAGAATGTTTCTAATCAGGGTGCTCTGCCTCTTGCGGTTGCTACTACCAGTGATTTTACTGTGCATAATGCTGTTGTTAATCTTTCAGCTTTGTCAGTGATGCTAGCTGTCGATCCACCTATGACTGCCTCCTCCAATGTGACAGGTGAGTTTGAGGATTTACAGCTGCTTTTGCGTTTAGCGCATTCTTTGTCCTCCTTACAAGATTCTATGAGGGATCAGTCTGCCCCTGCTTCCACTGCTGATGCCATTATTGCCAGCATATGGCTGGATACTTCTGCTACTAGAGATCAGCCTGCAGTGTCACATGTACCTGCGTGTGTCCCCTCGGTGCCGATTTCCTCACCTGCTCTTTGTTCTGTGGTCCCAGAAAATTGTTTTAGGCTGGGTTCACACCATTGCAAATTGGAATCTCAATAGCAGGAGATTTTGACCGGCTCTTTTTGGAGCCGGTTCACATATCTCTGCTGCGGCTCCGATACGAATTGGCACGGGAGCCCTGTGTGTCTTTTGGTCCATTTCAGGTCCGAATTCAGCCAAGAATTCGGGCTGAAATTGGACCTGAAACGGTGAACCAAGATGCACCGGACTCCTGCTGGGAGCCACATGCAGTGATGGTGTGAACCCAGTCTTAAAGAAACGCTGTCATGCAAACGCTCCCCTTTAGGGTTCCATCTGAGTACCTAAGACAAAGAAAGGATTTGGAGGGTGAATATGTAGATCTTTTGTCACTTTTGCCTTCCTTTACAGATAATCGCTTGGACAAGAAAGAATTTGATAGGAATAATGACGAGAAGCGTAACAGTTACAGGCATTTTGTATCTTCGTAAGTGTTATGGGAGAGAAACATCCGGAGAGGTGTAGCGGATTGTTTCAACATGTGGAGATAATCTTAGAGCCCTATAAGAATTTTAATGGTCTTGCGTGGTTCATTTATGATGAATCGTTTTGTCAGAAACGTTACGTTTATAAGAATCTGAAATGGGGGATGAAAGATGTGGGGTTGTGGCTGAACCTGCTACTACCTTAAAAGCAATTCCCTAAACCATCTGCGACTCCTGCTGGATCTTTCCGGTGTGGTGTTTGCTTTGGTTTTAATGAAGGGCAATGTAAATGGCCCAACTCCTTCAAATATAAGCATGAGGGTGCTTGTTGTGCTGGCACTCATTCAGCATCACCTTGTTTTAAGAAGTTAGTTTCTACCAGCGCTCAACAGCCTACACATCTTTTTCACAAAAGCGGTAATGTCAGTGAACTTCACAAAAACGTTACCATGGCTGCACATTTGGCGAAATCGTCAAATGATGGCCCTGTTTAGTTGTTTTTCAGAAGGATTTCCTTTGCCCTCTTTTTCAGGCACAGGGTGGTTTATTCATGATAGTATGCCTTTTTTTCGATGTCACACAGCCGTTTTTGCAGAACATTTTTTAAAAGAAGTTCAAGAGGGGCGAGTAGCTGGCCTATTTGATTCACCCCCTTTTTTCAATTTTCGAATTTCACCTTTAGGGATCATTCCTAAGAAGGACCCCAATTCTTTCCATCTCATAGACCATTTGTCCTTTCCTAAAGGACTGTCGCTGAACGATAGCATTGATCCTGCTCTTTGTATGGTGTCTTATGCTTTTTTTGACCATGCCTTAGAGAAGATCAGTAGTATTGGTTGGTTTGCTCTACTGGCAAAAGCAGATATCAAATCTGCTTTTTGGCTATTACCTATACATCCCAGGGCATTTAATTCTTTGGGTTTCTACTTCAACGGTGGCTTTTATTACAATAAATGCCTTCCAGTGGGATGTTCCCTTTTCATTATTTTGAGAGGTTTTCAACTTTCTTGGACTTTCTTTTTAAACTGGGTCTATTAATCTGATTCACTGTGTAGATGATTTTCTGTTTATTGGAACCTCTGATTCTTTGGACTGCTTGTATTTACTTGGAGAATTTCAAGTTGTGTGAGAAAACAGCATATCCTACTACTTGCTTAGAATTTTTGGGCATACCTATAGATGCAGTTAGCATGGAATTTTGTTTACTGGCTAAAAAGGTTTCTAAATAGTTGGGAGTTGGTTTCTTTTGTGTTTTCTAAATGCAAAGTTACTTTGAAAACACTTCAGTCATAGTTAGGATTATTAGCTTTTGCCTCCAAGGTTATCCCTAATGGGCAGGGTTTTCTCTAAGCTATTGTATAGGTTCATTGCTGGTGTTTCCTCTCCATTTAATTTTGTGCATATTACTTCTGAGTTGAGGGAGGATTTATTAGCTTGGCGCAGATTTTTACTGACTTTGGTTGTACAATGTGGCAGCACCATTTTGTTCAACATCAACTCTTAATCTGCTGACTGATGCTTCTGATGGTTTTTTCTAGCAAGGTCATTGGTCAGATGATCGTTGGTCCTTAATCTTAGCGAGACAAGGGTTTAACATAGATGATCGCTCTTTGGAACTCTTTCCAATATTGGGTTCCCTTGAATTATGGGGATCTTATTTTCGTAATCATCAGATTTTATCCCATTCTGAGAACAAAGGGGTAGTCAATGCAATTAATTGATTATCCTTCAAGTCCCAGCCTATTCTCATTATTCTTCAGCAATTAGTATTTAAATGTCTGGAATTTAGTATTTGACTAAAGGCTCAATATGTTTCTGAAGTGGATAATATTATTGCTGACTCTTTGTCCCACATTCAGATCCATTGCTTTTGGCTCCTGGTACCAGACACTCATCTGGATGGCTGCCCGTGCCTGCGACACTTAAGGGACCTACTTTGACCTATGTTGATTTTGCTATTGGAACTTCAGTTTCACCCTCCGCGTGGGCTAATTATAAAGCTGCGTGGTATTCCTTGTGCTCTTTTTTGATTAACTCGGGATATGGACCTTAGTTTTCTGAAGAAATTTTGTCCTTTGTAAATTATTTTATTGCTCAGTGTCACTTTTATTCCCATGTACTGAAAACTTTGGCAGGCATTTATTTTATTCTTAAATTGCGTGGCTTTCATTCTTGTATGGAGTTCTTTTCGGTGAGGCAGGCATTGAAAGGGTATCATAAGCAACATGTTGTTGCAGATTCTAGATCGGCAATTACTGCAGATGTTTTAACTCGCATCTGTGAGTCCACTACTTTTGTTTGTTTTACTATCTATGAATCTCTGCTATTTAAAGTGTCTTTTAGTCTTTTTTTGTGGCATTCCTTACCTCTGAATTGCTACCTCTTAACTGCTTCAGCCCCGGAAGATTTTACCCCCTTCCTGACCAGAGCACTTTTTGCGATCCGGCACTGCGTCGCTTTAAGTGACAATTGCGCGGTCATGTGACGTTGCACCCAAACAAAACTGACGCCCTTTTTTTCCCACAAATAGAACTTTCTTTTGGTGGTATTTGATCACCTTTGCGGTTTCTATTTCTTGCGCTATAAACAAAAAAAGAGCGACAATTTTGGTTGGAATTGCATCATTTAATGTCCTTCTTGTATTTAACCTGGCCTCCTCTTGATATCACCATTTTTCATTTGTCTGGCAGTATTGGTTACCGTAAGATGCTAGATATTATCTATCAAATTAAATATGATTTGTTCCATCTTCATTTGGTTTTGACCTATACCATCCTATTTTTTTTCGGAAATAATTTCCTGACTGCAATGGTTGTTGGTTCCTGAGTTTAAACGTTTGAGAAAATCAGAAAACATTAACTTGGCCATTTCGAAATTGATGCCATCGATTAATGGAATCTTGTCACCATATTGATCTGAAAGGAGGTTTAAGGGGTTTTTACTTGTCTGAGATTGTTCTGGATATTTTTTTAAATTTGCAGATGTGTATTGAATTGGCTGCAGGTTCGGGTGGGGTGTTGAATAAATTGTTATAACTTGAGTTCTATTGGCTTAGTTATAGCTATATATTTCATATATACAGTATCCCACAAAAGTGAGTACACCCCTCAGATTTTTGTAAATATTTTATTCTATCTTTATGCGACAACACTGAAGAAATGACACTTTGCTACAATGTAAAGTAGTGAGTGTGCAGCTTATATAACAGTGTAAATTTGTTGTCCCCTCAAAATAACTTAACACACAGCCATTAATGTCTAAACCGCTGGCAACAAAAGTGAGTAAACCCCTAAGTGAAAATGTCCAAATTGGGCCTTAAGTGTCAATGTTTTGTGTGGCCACCATTATTTTCCAGCACTACCTTAACTCTCTTGGGCATGGAGTTCACCAGAGCTTCACAGGTTGCCACTGGAGCCCTCTTCCACTCCTCCATGATGAAATCACGGAGCTAGTGGACGTTGGAGACCTTGTGCTCCTTCACGTTCCATTTGAGGATGTCCCATAGATGCTTACTAGGGATTAGGTCTGGAGACATGCTTGGCCAGTCCATCACCTTTACCCTCAGCTTCTTTAGCAAGGCAGTGGTCGTCTTGGAGGTGTATTTGGGGTCGTTATCATGTTGGAATACTGCCCTGCAGCCCAGTCTCCGAAGGGAGGGGATCATGCTCTGCTTCAGTATGTCACAGTACATGTTGGCATTTATGGTTCCCTCAATGAACTGTAGCTCCCCAGTGCCGGCAGCACTCATGCAGCCCCAGACCATGGCACTCCCACCACCATGCTTGACTGTAGGCAAGACACACTTGTCTTTGTACTCCTCATCTGGTTACCGCACACACGCTTGACACCATCTGAACCAAATAAGTTTATCTTGGTTTCATCAGACCACAGGACATGGTTCCAGTAATCCATGTCCTTTGTCTGCTTGTCTTCAGCAAATTGTTTGTGGGCTTTCTTGTCCATCATCTTTAGAAGAGGCTTCCTTCTGGGACGACAGCAGACCAATTTGATACAGTGTGCGGCGTATGGTCTGAGCACTGGCAGGCTGAACCCCACCCCTTCAACCGTTTCAGCAATGCTGGCAGCACTCATATGTCTATTTCCCAAAGACAACCTCTGGATATGACGCTGAGCACGTACACTCAACTTCTTTGGTTAACCATGGCGAGGCCTGTTCTGAGTGGAACCTGTCCTGTTAAACCGCTGTATGGTCTTGGCCACTGTGCTGCAGCTCATTTTTAGGGTCTTGGCAATCTTCTTATAGCCTAGGCCATCTTTATGTAGAGCAACAATTCTTTTTTTCAGATCCACAGAGTTCTTTGCCATGAGGTGCCATGTTGAACTTCCAGTGACCAGTATGAGAGAGTGAAAGCGATAACACCAAATTTAACACACCTGCTCCCCATTTACACCTGAGACCTTGTAACACTAACGAGTCACATGACACTGGGGAGGTAAAATGGCTAATTGGGCCCCATGTGGACATTTTCACTTAGGGGTGTACTCACTTTTGTTGCCAGTGGTTTAGACATTAATGACTGTATGCTGAGTTATTTTGAGGGGACAGCAAATTTACACTGTTATACAAGCTGTACATTCACTACTTTACATTGTAGCAAAGTGCCATTTCTTCAGTGTTATATATATATTTGAAGCCCTATGGCCGATACGGATATGAACAATATAGACTTACCATAAGTCCTCATGCACATGGACGTTTTTACAGCTGCTTTTTTGAGCTTTTTTTGCAGCTTAAAAAGGCCTGTCTATGTTAGTCTATGGCTTCATGCCCACCTAGGCGTTTTTGAGCTGCAAGTGGCATAAGCGTTTTTAAGCTGTAAAAAAAACCCAGGACCAGTGCGTTCTGAAAGACGTTTTTCAGCTGTAAAAACGTTCTAACACTGAAAAACGCTCAAAAACGCTCAAAAACGCTTAAAAACGCTCAAAAACGCTCAAAAACGCTCAAAACGCTAACGCGGAAAAACGCTCAAAAACGCTAAAAAACGCTATTGCAAAAACGCTGAAAAAAGCTGAAAAAAGTTTAAAAAATTCACTGCAAAGATACTGGCGTTTTCATAACGTTTTTTTAACAGCCTGTGTGCATGAGGGCTAAGACTTACAACATGAAATGGACCTGAAGTGTGCCCTGGTCTGATGGACGGTAGCCAAAATAAGGGGGCATACCCAAGATTAGAAATGAATAGTTTGTGAAGAGAAATTAATTTGAGAAATTCCCTGAAAAGGGGATGGGAGGGTGGGTATCGCGCACAGGAAACCGACAAAGACCATAGGCGAGCGGGCTGGTTAAATACCCCCAGGCTCCTCCCATAAATTCAGGCCTTCTTACACACACACACACACACATATATATTATATTTATATATATATATATATATATATATATATATATATATATATATATATATATATATATTCCTGTATAATAATATATATATATATATATATATATATATATATATATATAATTCTCACATATTTTGCATACATATATTACACATTTTAAATTATGTCTCTAAGTCGTACACTTGATTGTTAACAATTACAGCATATAGCTTTTTAAATCATTATTTTCCCAGCTGACACAGCTAACTCCTGCTCAGAGTGGGTTAATTGTATCCTCTATATAAATGTGATGTGACTTTTAGAGGATCAGCTGATGAAGAAGGCGAGGCTGTGCCTTCGAAGCGCGTCCTGATTGGCCAGACAGCATGTGGCCAGACAGCTCCCCAGTTTGACAGCCCTGAACCACTCCCACCCAGAGACACGCAGCCGACGTCTCCATGAGGCTTATCAAGGCTCCAGCTGCGGCTAACACAAGGCGCTCATGGATT
This sequence comes from Aquarana catesbeiana, assembly GCF_042186555.1. Taxonomy (NCBI): domain Eukaryota; kingdom Metazoa; phylum Chordata; class Amphibia; order Anura; family Ranidae; genus Aquarana; species Aquarana catesbeiana. The sequence goes on along the minus strand of NC_133324.1, from coordinate 833,413,652 downwards.
CCTCAATAGAGACTTTCCGGCGGTGCTCCTGTGACACTACACATGGAATCTCCCACCTGCTCTAGCACTCTGCAAGTGCTCCAACATTTTTCACGCAATTTTTTGTGTTGTTTTATACTTATATACTGAATAAATTCCTAAGCTGTTTAAAGGATTGACTTGGTGCTTCTCTCTCCTCCTTTTGCTTTCCTTTTGTTCACAGTGATCGTGTTCCCCAGCCCGCGCCTGAAGCAGCCTCGCTCACTTTACAGCCTCCATTTAGAGACTTTTTTAGAGACTAATTTTTAGGGGTTCATTCCCCAAATCTTTCAATCCACTCACCATTCACATGGTTGCACCTTCATGTATCAGCAAGCAGATGCATGCCTTTTCATTAAAAATTCTAAACGTTAATCTTTTTCAACAGATGGTTTAGCGCTGAACATTATACCAATATTGTGTATAGATTTTGTAAGTTTTCCCACTTAGAAAGAAATGAATGGTCTATAATTGTTATCGTAGGTGTACTTTAAATGATAGAGACAGAATACCAGCCAAAAACCAAGAAAAAAACACAATACAAACGTTATAAATTGAGCTGCAGTTCAGTGAGTAAAATAACCAACAATAATTCTGGCTCCCACAGACTGACTACAGTATGTTCTCATGTGGTACACAGATTAGAGCTGTCAATTTAAGAAGGTACTCCTAACGACAACTCATTGTGTTTATAAAAGACACCTCTATACAGAATCTCTTTCTTCCATTCAAACTTAACCATCATGGGCAAGACCAAAGAGCTGTCAAAGGACATCAGGGACAAGACTGTAGACCTGCACAAGACTGGAATGGGCTACAAGACCATCAACAAGAAGCTTGGTGAGAGAGAGAGAACTGGAGCGATCATTTGCAAATGGAAGAAATATAAAATAACCATCAATTGTCCTCGGTCTGGAGCTTCATGCATGATTTCGCCTCATGGGGTAAGGATGCTCATGAGAAAAGTGAGGGATCAGCCCAGAACTACACAGGAGGAGCTTGTGAAAGATCTCAAAACAGTTGGGACTACAGTCACCAAATAAACCATTGGTAACACAGTACACTGCCATGGATTGAGCCTCCTCAAGAAGACATATGTACAGACCTGATTGAAGTTTGCCAATGAACATCTAAATGATTCAGAGAAAGTGCTGTGGTCAGATGAGACCCAAATTGAGCTCTTTGGCATTAACTAAACTCAACATGTTTGGAGGAAAAAAAATGCTGACTATGACCCTAAGAACACCATCCCTACAGTCAAGCACAGAGATGGAAATATTATGCTTTGTGGTGGTTTCTCTACTAAAGGTACAGGCTGACATTGCCACACTGAGGGGCCATGTATTGTAAAATCTTGGATGAGAACATTCTTCCCTCAGCCAGAACACTGAAGATGGGTCGTGGATTAGTCTTCCACCACCATGACAATGACCCAAAACATACCACCAAGGCAACAAAGGAGTGGCCCAAGAGGAAGCACATTAAGGTCATGGAGTGGCCTAGCCAGTCTCCAGACCTTAATCCTATAGAAATTTATAGAAGGAGCTGAAACTTTGAGTTGCCAAGCGACAGCCAAGAAAACTTAAGGATTTAGAGAAGTTCTGTAAAGAAGAGTGAACCAAAATCCCAAGATGTGTAGAAACCTGGCAACCAACTACAATAAAATTGTCTTACCTCTGTGCTTGCCATCAAGGGTTTGTCCACCAAGTACTAAGTCATGTTTTGCTTGGGGATCAAATACTTGTTTTACTCACTGAACTGCAACTCAATTTATATCATTTGTTAATAAATGCTTATTTTTAATTGGTTCAAGAAGAGGTCACATGGGCTAAAATGGACTTGGCACAAGCTACTGGCACCTATTTAAAGAAAAAATCTTCACAATAGCTGTCAGTCATCTGTTATCAACAGATGAAGAAGCTTCCTGTCCTTCCACCCATGTCGCAGTCCTTATTGTGTGGTCATCTGTCCCTTTCTTATGAAAGGGGACAGTTCCTGGTTAATTTGTTATAACTCATGCTTTCATGGCTGAGTTGTAGATATACATTTCATATATATGTGAGTAAAGATATATAATGTTTTTTGGTTTTGTGTGAAAATAGTTTTGGTCAGAAGATAAGACTTTTATTTATATGTTATGTAATTTGGTTTTAATATCAAATGATAGTTTATTGCCAATAATAAAGGGCCGCAGCCAATTTTGATACAGCAAAAGTCTGAACGGTGTTTTTTATTATCATTATTAATAAAGTGTCTTATTGGTTGATAATTTAGGTTCTGTCTACTACGGTCTTGTATTCTCATACTAAATAAAGCTTTGTGCACATTATGCAGGCCATTAGCAAAAGTGACTCAAAGTTAGGTTGACCATAGATAACTCACTATTTTTCGATCAGCCAGATCGAAAATGTTTTCCCCATTCATCTAGTTGAAATGAAAGGAGGAACACAGTGGTACACTGTACTGCACCCCCACTGAAACTGAAACCATGGCAGGGCAGTGTGAAAGGGGTAATCCTCGTAGCCTCTGGATTCTTATAACTATTGGGAACCTTGGCAGCTCCACTCATTATAAACAAAAGGATAATCTTCTGCTGTATTTAATGCAAAACACAAGTAATTAAAAATAATGTGAGACTCCACTTACTGCCCATTGTGCAGAGGCCAAAAAAAACAAGACAGAGAGCTCTCTGCTGGTGGCACTGAGAGATATAATGGGTCAGAGAATTAATCAACACACCAGTATGAATTTCTAATGTCAGTTTTGGATAGCTTATCCCTTAATGAGGATGGGATGGAAGTTGGTGAGGGCTCCTGTGTGTAGAATTTGAAAACCCAGTACTATGGGCTTTGCTCTATTTAATATTGTTTTTTTAATCCCTTAGCACAATTTCTTTCACCACTGATATGGCCTAGGCCAGTGATGGCAAACCTTGGCACCCCAGATGTTTTGGAACTACATTTCCCATGATGCTCATGCACTATGCAGTGTGGTTGAGCATCATGGGAAATGTAGTTCCAAAACATCTGGGGTGCCAAGGTTCGCCATCACTGGCCTAGGCTGTTGGCACACAATTACGTACACAAGAAAGTGATAAGTGAGATATAAGAGAAAAGTATAAAAGTAAAGCAAATACAAAACAAACATTGAAGAAAGAATGATATATATCCAAAGATAAAAAAAAACAATCAAGTACACAAAAAAGGAGCTTGTTCAGCTTTCTTATAAGAAGCATAGGTGATAATAAATATTACGTTTTGCTAGAACAGACAATAAAAGGTAGCCTTAGTATTAACGTTAAGAGCCTGTAAAAAGTTGTTTAAGTGATACAGAATGGGACTCTGCGGGATGAGTTTTAAATGGGTTGCATGGTTCATAAACACCACTATATTCACTGGGATACAAATGGGCTCTTAGTATTTATTTACATCAGAAATTTTACAGAAAAATAAACTGAAATATTCAAAATGCTTAGTCAACACAAGCTTACAGTACACCAATATTACAGGTTAAATCTCAAGGAATTTCTATATTAACATTCCCCATGTGAGGCTACTATTGGATTTATTTTTCATATAATCTTCATTTTTGACCTTCGGTACTGAACAATATTTCAAAGTTTGCAGTAAAAAGAAAAACATGTGAAAGGAAGAACAAAATAGAAGTCACAGGAGATAATCTTATAACACACTGTTAGATTGTAAAAGTTCTTTCTTGCAAGATAAAAAAAATGTTCTAGACCATGAAAATGACCCCTATAATGTCCTATTTTTTTGGTTTGAAGGGGATTTAAAAGAAGCGGTACAAACAGAAATATATCATATACTGTCACATATCTATATACTGCTTTGTAAATAGCCTGCTAGTTATAATGCCTAATACTTGCCACTATACAATATCCGTGCGTTAGCGTACATTCATATAAAACACATTTATACTACCCAATTAGCACCGCAGATCATAAGTATCCTATGTATGCCAAGCGATAGCTTTCTTCAGTGACAACAAGTAGTAAAATAATTGTCACTTCCAGTTTCACTTGTCATAAAGGAAAATCGGGGAACGGATGTTCCTCTGTCCCCTCTGTGTGAAGGTATCCCAGCCATTTACTGTGGTCCTGGGCTTCACAGTGGAATGGGAGAGCCCAGGGACCACAAAGACGCCCAAATCACTTTTACAAGACAGCGGATGTAAAAAACAGTACCATGATCATGGCTGCAGCCACAGCTTGTAATAACCATTTGCTGACAGGCCATATGAACAGTATGTACATATGGTGGTCAGCAGGTGTTTAGGCAATAACTCCCTCCAGAGCATTCTAATGCAAATCAATTTTGCTGTGGACATTAGTGGTTAGCACTTCTGCCTTGCAGCACTGGTACCTTTGCAGCCCCTAAACGTCCGTGTGCATTTTTTTTTTCTTTTCAATGTTAAGCCAGCCGTGATTTTTTTAAAATTGCCAAACAATTACATAGTTACATAGTAGGTGAGGTTAAAAAAAGACACATGTCTATCAAGTCCAACCTATGTGTGTGATTATATGTCAGTATTACATTGTATATCCTTGTATGTTGTGGTCGTTCAGGTGCTTATCTAATAGTGAAACTATCGATGCCCCCCGCTGAGACCACCGCCTGTGGAAAGGAATTCCACATCCTTGCTGCTCTTATGCCCCGTACACACGGTCGGATTTTCCAATGGAAAATGTCCGATCGGAGCGTGTTGTCGGAAATTCCGACCATGTGTGGGCTCCATCGGACATTTTCCATCGGATTTTCCGACACACAAAGTTGGAGAGCAGGAGATAAAATTTTCCGACAACAAAATCCGTTGTCGGAAATTCCGATCGTGTGTACACAAATCCGACGGACAAAGTGCCACGCATGCTCAGAATAAATAAAGAGATGAAAGCTATTGGCCACTGCCCCATTTATAGTCCCGACGTACGTGTTTTACGCCACCGCGTTTAGAACGATCGGATTTTCCGACAACTTTGTGTGACCGTGTGTATGCAATTTCGCTCTCCACCTGCTCTGAGACATACAATAAATGGCAACTGGACTCAAAATCAGTTTACTGTATCAGATCAGGGAGCAATTGCGATTGGTTGCCAGAGGTTACAGTTTATCATTACCGCTTACTAGAAGTTACAGCACACATTACAGCTCACTGATTAGTTGCTAGAGGTTACAACACATGATTTCTGCTTGTTGATTGGTTGCTAGAGATTACTGTACAGTAATACTGCTCACTGATCGGTTGCTAGAGGTTACAGCACATCATCTCCTCACTGCCTGCACACCGTGAACTGGGGTGGTGAACGGACCCATCAATAGACAGAAAACTCCAAGGGATCGTAGAACTCCGGGGATCAGTAGCAGTGCTGGGGGGGGGGGGGGGGGGCAGGGTGTGATCAATGACAATGCTGGGGGGGTTTTTACGGACTACCAATATAAAGAGGAGTTTCAACACTGGCCACCAATGTAATAGAAGCTTTCACAGTAACCACCAATATAAGGAGGGATTTACACTGACCACTAATGTAAGGGGAGCATTCACACTGGTCACTAGTGTAAATGAAAGGATTCTACACCAAACCCCAATGTAATGAGAAGATTTACACTGACCACCACTGTAACTGAGACATGTAGCCTGCATTCACATGTGTGTGTTGGGAACACATGCAAAATCGCTTTCCTGACACCACAGAAATGCGTTGCCCTTTAGCAGATACACAGCAGTGCCTCTGCACCCCCAAACCTCCCCCATCCTCTCCACTCCAACCCGCCCCCCCCCCTTAACTCTACCTGCCTCCTCTGCTCATCTTTGCACCCACCTTCCTTACCTCCATACATTCCCTCCTTGCTCACCTGTCCACCCCAAACTGTAATTCCTTCTCTGCCAACCTCTGCACATCCCACACTACTCTCCCCCCCACCACCAATTTGCTTACCTTTGCAGAACAGGCTGATGGTAGGCTTAATGACCACAGTTGCAGGCAGGACTTTCAAGCATGCCCCTCCCCAGTGGGCAGCATTCAGTATAGGTGATGGTGGATATGACCTCAGGGGGGCATGATATGCATAAGAATGCCACCTTTTTTTACATATCAATGCTGTCGGAAGCTGCTATTTACATATAAATGCAGCAGCTATTTACATATGAATGCCGGTTATTTACATGTAAACACAGGGTCTGCAGGTGAGTCATCCGTACACAACAATTGGGCAGAGCTGGGCAGCATTAGTAGCAGCATTTCACACTGAGATATCAGGACACAGCACAGGACTAAAACTTCAAGGGACAAGGGAATTTAAACCAGGATAGTTGGCAAATATGAGGCAGCTGCTTTGGGCCCCACAACAATGCAGGGCCCAGGGCAGCTGCCCCTTTTGCCCTGCCTTAAAGACGGCCCTGATGACCCTGCATACCAGTGTAGTCAGACAGGTTGCAGGCACCTGGCAAAATTTGGACAGGATTGAAAGTTCCGATTCAGAACTACAGAATCCGAAGAAAACCAAAAAACACTGCTTTCTCGGCTCAGAAAAAATAGCCTGGAACTTCACATTGACCCCTAATGCGAATCCTGTGTCCGATTCTTCTCCATTTTCACAGTGACAGGGTCTCGCACTTTCACTCTATATATATACATGGGCGTCTGCAGAACTTTTTTCAGGGGGGGGCATCATTTTAGGGTCACCCATGCAACGCCCCTTTTTGACAATGTCATTATCACATTATCATGGTCAGAGACTGCAGATGTAGTACAGTCCCTAGGATAAGCAATGGATAATGGCCAACAGGCCCTCTTACCAGACCCAGCAAAACTACAGCAGTGATTCCTCCGGCTAGACTATTGTTCACTCTGGGTTCCCCGGGGGCGACTCTGGTCAGTAGTGTAGCATGTCTGTACCCTGGTAGTGGCTCAGTCTTTCTCTCTCTAGTGGTGCTGGGCAGCGTGGCTCTTTCTCTGGCTTGATGTTGTCACCCCACTGATTCCGGGGGGGGGCACTTGACCCCCCTTGCCCCTACCTGCGGACGCCCATGTATATATATATATATATATATATATATATATATATATATATATATATATATATGAAACACTAAAAGCACTGCTCTTATTTGCAATCTATGTTTCCACCAGAATTCATTAAAATACAGTACATCTAACAATTTATAAGGTGTCAAATAAGGACAATCAAAAGGTCCAGATGGAGCTGCAGAGAAACTGTGATCAGTTCAATCAAGTGATCAATCCGCCAATCTTCAAGTCCCACTGCCAGTCAAATGCCCTTCTAATTAGTTTATCCAACAAAGTAACATGCAGTTGCTTCTGTGGAGCTGTTGGAGATGTGAAAATGTTTTTCCACATGAACTAGTTGTACCCGACTTGGTAACTTTCTTTAAAAGGGGGCTGGAAGTGTTTCAAAATATAACTGGCTATTAATATTTATATCACCATGGATTGTTGAGTATCTGGTTGCCTTTGGGGATCAGGAAGGAATGCAAATTGGATTACAGTTTCTAAGGTTTTTTACTTTCATCTGGATCAGCTGCAGATTTGCTTCTTAGGATGCAAGGTAAAACATTTATTTATGTTTGTCTTTTGATTATACTCAATGGACATATGCTTTTTTAAACTTTCAATTCCAAAATCTTTTTCAACTTAGAATTTAAGTGCACCTGTCCTAGGACTGTGTATATTAAAGTGATTCAAAAGTCAAAAAGGTTTTGCATAAAAAAAAAAATCTTTCAATAGCAGCTCCCCCCAGCCCCCTTAAACACTCCATTCTCGATCCAGTGCTGTCCCATCTGCAGCAGATCTCACAGCCCTGGCTGAGAGCAGTGGGAGTCATTGGCTCTTCCTTCTGTCAGTCAAATCCTATGCGCAGAGAGTGGGGTTGGGGCTGAGTGAGCGATTTGCTATGGGGGCAGGCAGAGAAGAGGAGGAGCGGACAGTGTCGACGGGGGATCACAGAAGAGGATGTAAAGGGGTACTTTATGCAAAATACTTGCTCGGAGAAGGTAAGCATAATGCCTTTTTTAATTTTAAGTGAAACAAGAAGACTTTAATCTCAGTTTAAGACATTTACATATTATGTAAAAGCGTAAAGTAGTTTTAAAACAAGCCCTCACTAACCTCTCTAGTTGCTTGTACTGTGGAGTAGTTATTCACCCTCAAAAGATCACAGAGACTTTGATTTGATTTCATATGGCTTATAGCTCCTGCTGTTTTTTTACATTGAAAGGCTGGCAGGATAATAGTCCCCCCACCAGAAGAAAAAAGGATTTCAGTGACTCTGTGACCTTTAAAAATGACTTTCTCCACAGTGCCTGCAGATACAGAGGTCAGTTAGGTCTTGTTTCAAAGCTAAATTACTGCTTGTTAAAACATGCAATTCATTTAAAGCGGGGTTCCACCCAAATTTTGAACATTATCTCTATGCATTCTCTTCCTTGCCTAGATGCTGACATGCTGTGTAAAAAAATTTAAATCGCCGTAATTACCTTTTTTTTTCGAGTCCTCTTAGCACTTCCTGGTTTTCCTCCCATGGGAGTAGGCGTGTTTCTGGCCTCTCCCATACCTCCCACGGTCCCCTGGGAGCTAGTCTCAGGCTTCCCAGCATGCATTGTGCAACAGCGTCATCACAACATCTCGGTGAATGCTGGGAGCACAGCATTCACCGCATCCAGGAAATACATGCTTGTGGGCTTCAAATGCCCACAATGAAGATGGAAACCGCCTTCAGTGAATTTTATAAGTTATTCTTTACAACGAAATCGGACACAGGCGGACTTATTACACAGAACATGTGAGTAGATAATCATGAGAAGAAAAGTTTGTGAATGAACTCCAAAAAAAAAAAATGATAGATAGGTGGACCCCCGCTTTAACCATGTAACACATATGTGCAATGATAGGCATTAATGCACATGGGCATCCATGATGGTCAAGGTTCCTGTGCTGAGAGTGTATTCACTGTGCGCTCCCAGCACAGTGCCCAAGCTGTTACAAAGAGTTGCTGGTCTCTTCTTGAGATTGTGAGTCAGCAGGACCAACTTATGATCATGTGAGCCCTGTGACAGTCAATCACAGTGATTATATGAATGGGAAGTCTGTCCCACCTCCCAATGTTAAGACCCAGTCACAGGGCCTTTGGTAGTGGCAGGAAGGGGTTAATATCCATAGTCTGGCCACAGATGCACTTTAATCTTTTACAAATGTGACTTCAATAAAGAGAAATTTAATTATTTGCTTTGCTACTGGTTCTTATGAGTGATTTGTACTATTAGGCTGTTCACTTTGCAAGGTAATTTGGAATTTACAGGAAAGCTATATATATATATATATATATATATATATATATATTTATGGTTGGAGCCCTATGTCCGATATGGACATAGATAACATTTATAGTTAACATAAGACTTACCATCAGAAATAGACCTGGAAGTGTGGACTTACCATATGAAATGGACCTGAAAGTGTGCCTTGGTCTAATGGCCGGTATGCCAAAATAAGGGGGCATACCCTGGTTTAAGAAATGATTATTCTGTAAAGAGAAATGAATAGTTGAGAAATGCTGTGAAATGGGGAACGGAGGGTGGGTATCGCGCACAGGAAACCGACAAGCACCACAGGTGAGCGGGCTGGTTAAATACCCCCCGGGCTCCTCCCATAAATTCAGGCCACCATACTGGCCTTCCTACTTATGGTTGGAGCCCTATGTCCGATATGGACATAGATAACATTTATAGTTAACATAAGACTTACCATCAGAAATAGACCTGGAAGTGTGGACTTACCATATGAAATGGACCTGAAAGTGTGCCTTGGTCTAATGGCCGGTATGCCAAAATAAGGGGGCAAAAACATTCAGGTAGGGGTATAATATTTATTGGTTTTCAGTTATTCATTGAGCCAATTTTGAAAATGCCTGTGCCATCTCTACTTGAGGATTGGGGATATACCGGGCGAAGCAGGCTGATTTCCACCTGCCTAATCTTTTGATGACGTGGTCTGGGACCCCATGGCGGGATGCTGCGGAGGCTGCTCCGATACGAAAGGAGTGTCCGGAATACTGACTGGGGTTAAGGTGAAGAATGCGGAGAAGTATCCTTATGTGTTTCACAAACTGACAGGCACTTAAAGGTTTAACTGGGAATGGTAGAAGAGGACAGGTGTCCGGTTGTTCAGGCAGGAGTGACAGGAGACGGTTAAGTACGGTGACTGGACACCAGCTGTTATTAGTTTTGTAGAGGTGAATGTCTACTCCAGAGCCTGTTTGCTGGGTTTTAGAAACCTCGAGGTGAAGGATAAATTGGTCTTGGTAGCGAAGCAAGTGCCGTCTGCATAGTACTTGGTCTGTGGGGCTGTTACAGGTGAACTCGCCAGGTCGCAAGAACCCATAGTAAGCTAAATATATGGCTGCTTGTAGGACCGTGCTGGGGAGCAGACCGAATGGAGAAGTAGCCAGAATAGTCGACATCTCCCTGAAGATGGGCCCCGTGATGGGTAAGCGCTTGATGCTGATTACTGGTTGTTGTTTCTGAATGCCCCTAAGGATGGCTCGTATAGCGTGTGATGAGAACAGTGAAGATTTTGTGGGGTCTTCAAGAGTCAAGAAATGTTGTATGCCGGCTAGATATAGCCGAATGGTATTGTAAGATAAGGCCAGCTGAGTATGGCAGTATGAAGTGAAGGCCAGTACCTGTTTGACATCTGTTGGTCCTTTACAGCAGGATGTGAGGAATTTATTGAATGCCCTCCAAGCTGTCTGGTAGGCTTTGAGTGTGTTATGAGAGAGTGAGTGATTGATGAGCTGCGTGGCTCCTTGTAAATGTTGAGCTAGTCCAGGGTCAGCTGTGACCAGACGGGGATAGGGGCCGACACTGGATCGGCTGCGGGAACCTGTTTGAAAAAGGAGGTGTAGTTAAAACGTGACAGTGCGTCAGCAGCTAAATTGTCTCTGCCTGGAATAAATGCACAGTGAATGTTAAACTAATGCTGTAAGGACAGTTGTACCAATCTGCGCAGGAAGGACATGACTGCTAGGGACTTGGACCTGCCTTTGTTGATGATGTCTGCCGTGGCCTGATTGTCAGTGGTGAAGACCACGGTTTGCCCTGTCCAATGGTGACCCCAGAGTTGTGCAGCTGCTACTATGGGATAGAGTTCGAAGAGGGAAGATGTTCGGGTAAAGCCGGGTATCAACAGTATCTGTTGAGGCCAGGGTCCTGAAAACCATTGGTGGCCAAAAATTGCCGCGAAACCTGTGGAAGCTGCAGCGTCTGTCGCCACCTGAGGTGAAAGGGCCGACACCATGGGTATAAATAGGGATATGCCATTCCAGGCGGACAGGAATTCCTCCCACATAGATAGGTCCGCTATTGCTGCGGAGTCTAGATTCAGGATCTGATCGGGGTCTTGTGTTTCTGACAGGAATCTCAGCAGACGTGACACGAAGGTGCGGCCTTGTGGAATAATTCGCATGGCGAAATTAAGCATTCCCAGGAGAGATTGCAACTGCTTTTTGGTACACCCTTTGGTGTGGGTGAATTTGTGAAGGACCGCCCTGATGCGGGTTAGTTTGTCGAGGGGGAGACTGGCTTGCATAGTGCAGGTGTCTAAGTTGACTCCGAGAAAGGTGATGTTGTGTGCTGGGCCTTCGACTTTGTGCTCGGCGATGGGAACATTGAGATTCCCGAATACCACTCTGAGTTTGTCGAGGTCTCCTGGGGGCTTGCTGGGAGGTTCTATTAGTAGGAAGTCGTCCAGGTAATGGATGACTTCTTGGCACTGAGCCTTGTGTACCAGTATCCAAGCGAGGGATTGAGCGAATGTGTCGAAGAGCCAAGGGCTACTCTTCGAACCAAACATTAGTTTTGTGGCAAAATAATATGCGCAGACAGGTCGTACACCAAACGTAATTTATTTGTGAATTTGCCCTTGACAAGCCCAATAGGGCTGACGCTCCAAGTGCTGAAAGGGGGCTGAGTGAAGGGGCCTACGACGTAATCTCGGTCTACTTCTGCTTGTAAGAGCCGATCTATGGCTTGTTCATCAATGGCCGCTGAACGAAGATTCCCACATTCGTAAGTACTGTGGGGTAGTGAAATGAGGCCGGTGTGAAAGCCTACTGTGAAGCCCTGGATAAGGTAGGTGGCCAGGGAGGGGGTGGGATGTGAGGTGAGGTAGAGTCCTAGCCATAAGACATTGATCCGGCTTAGTCATGCCCTCTTCTGTTGTTTGACTTCGCACAGGTTTCTTGGGTGCGCTCTTTGGCATAAGGTGCAGATGTGGAGTAGGCGGCACTGACTGAAGTTGCAGGACCCGTAATTGTAATTATTGCAGATGGCTGCCCCTCCCACGGTTCGGACTGGGCGTCCGAATTTGTCCACCTGAGGCGTTTGTTCAGGGGCCGACTGACCCTGAAGTGCACCGGAGGTAGAGGGAAATTCGAAGGGACGTCTGGTTGTCGCATTGGCGCACCAGGTGGCAGTGTGGGTGGAGGACTGGCAAATCGCACACAGGGGTGAGCGTAAGCCGGCAAAATGGCGGCAGAACAGCTCTGTGTCCATGAGACTCCAATTTATTGTTGTTTGGAACTGTGTGAGTCTGGCAGCAGCCTTTGCGGAAAAGGAACGGTGGTAGTCGTAAAAGGAAAATCCTCCATACTTGTAGCCCAAGTCTACTACCGTATGGAGGTATAAGTCCAGCTCTTCCCTTCTGCTGGGGGCAGCTGAGCATAGGACGTCTCTCAGCATGCCAAAGGCCAGGGTGAATTCTGGGACGGATAACTTGCGGTTCAGTCTGGGGTCTTTGGCTTTAAGGACCACCGATATGTCACCCCAGGAGTAGGCCTTATTTTCTGCCAGATCATGCACAGAAATAAGGAGAGAGGCCAGGTTGACGTCCCTGCCGTCCAAAATGTCCTTCCTGATGCTGGTTGGAACCAAATGGGAGGGGTAGACAATGGGGCTCCAGCCTGAGGTACCTGCAGGAAGGGGTGTTAAGGTTTGGGTTGCCCGTTGGGTCGGGGACAGCCGCGGCCGGTCGTGCCTCCAGGAGTGCCACCCTGGTTTGTACGTCTGTGACCGAGGTAGACAGGGACGACACCATCGTGTGAAGTTGTGAGATGGCTGAAGATATTGACTGGAGGGATGCCTGCTGGGTACTGGGTCCTGCTGCTGGTGGGGGAAAGAGGAGTTTGAACAGCTCGCCTTTCCTCGCTGTGGCGGGGAAGGGCACACCTCTGCGTCTTAGCTCTGCCATCAGTTTGGGGATAGTCCATCCCCTGAGGGACTGCACGCTGCCGCTCTCTGAGACCGGGAAAGGTGACAGAGGGGCCGTGAAGTCTTCGCTGCCGGCCTGCGACATGGTTGATCTGGTGAGAATATCCTGTCTTTGAGCTCTTATTTTTGGTTGACTGTAACCTATTGGGGGTGACATAAATTTCAAGTTTTTTCTTTGATTCCCTGAGTCATACTTACCCGACTTATTTTCTCCCACTTTTTTTTTTTTTTTTTTTTTTACCTGGGGGGATATCGTCCAACCTGGTGCAGGGTGGACCTACTGAACTTTGACTGACCTGGAGGAAAATGAAAGGTGATAGTTCCGGAAGGGTTTGCTGACTAACTTGAAGCAATGACTTATATGGTGCTTACAATCTTGTGACAATGAAATGATTTGAAATGTTTGCCTTGATTATGCAATGAGTGAACTCCATGACAGAGGTCCGGCTTGGTCATGTCGTGACTGATCCGACCGTGAACCGGGCTCTGGAGCATGTACTAAAATGAGGCAACTGAAAAAACATTGGTGCACACCGGGACGAATCGGTGCATGTTTGATGCATCTGGATTCAAATCGGAGCGCAGTAAGAAACGAAATGAGAGAAATGTTTACCTTGACCGAGGCTCGAATTGGTTGTGCCGCATTTTGCGACTGGCAACGCACCGAGCTCTGGTATAGGTATGGATACGGCCGAAACAACTGAGGCATTCCGTGACGAATCGGTGCATCTCGGATGCGACTGGTTTCGAAACGGTGATGCGCTGTGGGAGTGAAATGATAGCAATTCCATGACAGAGATGCGGATCGGTCGCCCGATATCTGCGACTAGCTATGATCCGGACTCTGGAGCATGTTTCAGAAATGGGGCCGAGCCCTGGGGCACGCCGTAACGAATCGGTGCATGGAGGATGCGACTGGATTCGAAGCGTAGCGCGGTAAGTGCAGGTGTAACATATTGTTTGCCATGACAGAGGTGTGAATCGGTCGTGCTGCTGTAGCAACTGACTACGAATCGGACTCTGGAGCATGTACTGAAATGTGGGTAATACCTGGGGAACGCCGAGACGAATCGGTGCATTTCCATGCGACTGAATTCGTATCGGAGCGTGATACGTGGAAATGAAATGATAACCATGACAGAGGTACGAATCGATGAGTCATAACGACTGATAATGACGTGACTCTGGAGCATGTACTGAAATGAGGCCGTAACTAATGGGGCACACCGGAGCGAATCGGTGCATCTTTTAGGTGCGACTGGATTCGGATCGGAGCGCGGTACGTGACTGAAATGAGAAATGATTTGAAATGGTTTGAAATGTTAGAAATGTATTTAGAAATGTTTCAGAAATGAGAAATGATTGGTATCGAACTGACGTGGTTCGAAAAGATTTATGCATTTACGAATCGCTATGGCTGTCTACTGACACATGTTTAACAATTAAGACCTGTCTGAAATGAAGCGACGCTTGCGTCGCTGTGGTTTCCTCAGATAACGCGAAATGGTAACATGACGACAGTGCGAGTAATACACATGCGGTTACGTTCGTGAAATTTGCGAGTGATTCGTAATTCTGATACCACGGTTTAGTGACATGACATAACGTACGTAAAAACAAAAATCCGAGGGGACCCTACCTGCGACAGCCCAGCCAGACGCGTGGTGCGAACGAATCGGTAAACGTGGACTTCAAAAACTCTCGGGCACGGTGATCACGAATGCGGGAACTTGTGAGCCAAGTATTTGCGAACGCTGAAATCGGAATAGTCGGCCTAGTGACGTATATCGCGCACAGGAAACCGACAAGCACCACAGGTGAGCGGGCTGGTTAAATACCCCCCGGGCTCCTCCCATAAATTCAGGCCACCATACTGGCCTTCCTACATATACACATACACATATACATATATATACCCTGTTTCCCCGAAAATAAGACCTAGCGTGATTGTCAGTGATGGC
This sequence comes from Aquarana catesbeiana, assembly GCF_042186555.1. NCBI lineage: Eukaryota > Metazoa > Chordata > Amphibia > Anura > Ranidae > Aquarana > Aquarana catesbeiana. Next base: position 833,398,374 of record NC_133324.1, on the reverse strand, counting down.
TGCAATATAAGCCCTACCCCCCAAATATGCCCTAATCTGTTTCCCCGAAAATAAGCCCTAGCCTGAAAATAAGACCTACAAGGACTTTAACTAGGGCTTATTTGGGGGGGTAGGGCTTATATTGCAGCCATCACTGACAATCACGCTAGGTCTTATTTTCGGGGAAACAGGGTATAGAGAGAGAGAGAGAGAGAGAGAGAGAGAGAGAGAGAGATTTTTTCTTTAACCCAGGATTGGGTATTATTTGCAAACTAATATTCACCACATTTGATAGCTAAGGAAAAATTCTCTTGCAAACTGAACTATTTGCCTTTAGTAAATGAATACTAGAGTGTGGTTATGCATACATCATATGACAAGGTAGAAAGGATTACAGGTTTACAATATTTGTTGAAAGTGAATCTATCAAATGAAATATTCTGCAAGAACACCCCGTTTAGTTTGTGACTTCAGCTAGGCTTCACAATGTTGTACCTACATTTTGACCATCTGCGGAAGCACTGTGGTTTACACTGCTCATACACATCAACACTTTCCCTTCCCAAAGAACTCAAATATGCAACTCAACAATTACTTAGGATGAAGAAGCTTGACTGATTCCACTCATCATAATGCATCTGAGCTCTTAAGGGACCAGTAAAAAAATGTGGTTAGCCATAAAAGCAATGCAAAAGACATGATCAGATCTTCAATTAACATATCAAGACACCTGCCATCAAAGTGACGTGAGAGTTGTATACTTTGCACAAGGCTAGAGTGCCCTCTATTTCACGTCACATCATGACACATCAGGGAATTGCAGAGATGGAGCCATCTTAAATGTATGCCTGTTATCACAGTGCACAAACAATATTATTATGATAATGTTTTCTGAACACAATGCAGAGTGGCACAAAAGTAGAGCAATTTTTGTATAAATTAAACAGATTAGCAAGTTAAAACAGGAAACCTTGATAGATGAATTTTATGGCCGTGACTCATTTATAAAGAGATCTACTGTCACCATCATAATCATTGCAATTATTATTGTAGTTGACTTAGAAAGGTTCATTATAAATCAGAATTAAGGAGGTCAGCCTAACCTAAAGTGATATCTAAGATGGATCTTAACACATAATGAATGACAATTAGTTAGCTAAAGTACTGAGTATTTTCAATGTTTTTCAGTAAATTTTAAAATATTGCTTTCACCACATCACAGTGCTGCTGATCTCTTCCAGCACCATTCTGTCTACAAGGACTCACTCCAGCTGTTTCTGTACATGATTGCTTGGGACAGGTTTACTGATGGTGACAATAGCGGAATATGTCTGAGCAATCAAAGCCTGTGAGGCGGGGTGTGTGCGATGAGGTGAAAACTCAGGCGTGCCATTGGGAGACATAAAGGGGTCGATTTACTAAAAACAAATAGACTGTGCACTTTGCAACTTGAAGTTGCTCCAGAGCTTAGTAAATGAGGTAAAGCTTCACTTTGAAAAGAGCACCCAATCATGTGCATGGAAAATAAAAAAACATTTTGCTTGCACATGATTGGATGATGGAAGTCAGTAGAGCTTTTGCTAATTTACTAAGCTCTGGAGCAACTGCCTTTAGTAAATCAACCCCCAAGTTACTAAACAAGGGCCACCATAACCAGATAACCAGGTATTTTGAAAGCTGCAGCACTAAAACATTAGGGAGTAGTGCAGCTGTGCATGGTAGCCAATCGGCTTCTAACTTCAGCTTGTTCAATTAAAGTGGATGTAAACCCAATGTCATACTTTCTAAACTACTGCCATAGAGGTTATCTATAAGGATATAGATGTCTCCTGCATGTATCTTTACCTGTCAAATGTCTCCCCTCTGTCTGTTATGAGACCTGAAAAACTGCAGATTCTGTGGGTGGGTCTGTTGTCTGGAGCTCAGTGGGTGGAGTCATGTCAGTAGACTCCCCGCCCACCTCTACACTCTCCTTGTCAATATGTGTATTTCTAACACCGAACTTCTGCTGAACTTCTGATATGATCTCTAACATCCAGTGAAAAGACAGGAAAGTAACCACATGACTTCAGCATGCCAAATCATGGTGAGGTGTGGAACAGCCAATCCTTGCAGAGCTGCTGAAGAAAGGAGTGGGGGAGGGAATTAAAAAATAATGCATGTCTTAGGCTAGTGCACAGAGATGTAAATCACCTGTCACTCACAGCAAGGGGGAGGATTTGACAAAGTTTTTCTCTGTTTGTCAAGATTTATCTCACTGAACAATAAAAGAGGATTGCTCAGAGATGGATTAACTCTTTGTGGCAAGACTGGGCTCAAATGATAGGAAATCTTATACTCTACATTATGATATAAAAAAAAAAAATCTTCGGGTTTACATCCACTTTAAGCTTTGAGAAAAAAAACTGGAAGCCGAATGGTTTCTCTGCAGAGCTGCACCAAAATTTGCACTCTCCGTTTTTAGTAAATTAACCCCTATAAACATTTACATTTAAATGAACATGTTAAAGCTTCTATGTGATTTTAGTGATTGGGTTTAAGTCTACTTTAGTCTTGGATAGATAATGGTGCATAATGATTTGTCAACTATCAATATAAATGGGGGCCTTTCCACTAACTGACCATCTCTGAAAAGAGGGCTTTAACACTGATAGGCCATCACTGTAAAGACGGTCTTTTACACTTATAGACACCAGTCCACTGATGGACCACCAGGGTAAAAGTGAGACTTTCTACTGATGTGACCAGGGCCGGTGCTACCACTAGGCAAACTAGGCAGCCGCCTAGGGCGCACTGCTGCCTAGGGTGCCCGGCCACTGGTGTTTCTACTCTCTTCTCTCTGCTGCAAGCAACTAAGTCTCAGCATCATCAGGCAGCCACCGCTCCGTTCGCACATAGTGTCAGAGGCGCAGCGGCAGCGGAGGACTGCTTCTGTGTCCTGACTCCCAAACAAATGGAAGCAAGCAAACATTCATTGACGGGCACTGGTAGGCTGCATTAATGGGCGCTGGTAGGCTGCATTTGTTGGGCACTGGTGAGGCTGCATTTGATGGGAGCTGGTGAGGCTGCATTTGATGGGAGCTGGTGAGGCTGCATTTGATGGGAGCTGGTGAGGCTGCATTTGATGGGAGCTGGTGAGGCTGCATTTGATGGGAGCTGGTGAGGCTGCATTTGATGGGAGCTGGTGAGGCTGCATTGATGGGCGCTGGTGAGGCTGCATTGATGGGCGCCGGTGAGGCTGCATTGATGGGTGCTGGTGAGGCTGCATTGATGGGCGCTGGTGAGGGATATACATGGGCAGGGCAAACGGGGTAGGGTCAGGGGTGGAGCCAAGGGGGTGGCAAAATGAGGTTTCGCCTAGGGTGCCAAAAATCCTTGCACCAGCCCTGGATGTGACACCAAAGTAAAATGGGGTTTTTCCACAAAGAGACTACCAACGTAAAGAGAGCGAAAATTGCCTGTCGACCACGCCAGGATACGTGTGAGCTAATAACTTGCTTTGACTTCTGCCTGTGTTGCACTCTTATCAGTTGGCATTGTTCTTGGTTCTCTGCATGGACTAGAGAACAATTCCCCTCCATGTTACAGAGTTGTGTGCTAAGGAGACAACACTGCTCCTTCACAGATGCAGTACAGTAAGCATTGCGACCCTAGAGCAGGAAGTGTATTATTGGCAGGATTACCAGGTAAAAATAAAGGGAAAAAAACCTTCAAAAAAGAAAACAAATGCAACCACCACATCTAAGGACTGGAAAGCTTTAAAGCCCATCTCAAGGAAACAAAACCCTTGCAGTGATAAAGGGGCTCATCTAGTCTAGGGCAGAGGATTAAAGTGTAAATACTTACCTTACTCCTTGGTGAAACAGGCTCCCTACAGAGCTCTGACCGGTCTCTGGCTCCTTTTGCACACCAGCGCAGCCGACCCCTGCCTTCTAGCTTCCAGTCCTTCTTTCCCCACCCAGCCTCCAACCTCTTCAGCCTCGCCTTGTCCCATCCTCTCCCATTCTCCCCCTCCACCTCCCCAAGCCTCCTCCGCTGCTGTGATTAGTGAACAGCGGAAAGCAGGAGGCAGATTAGCGCAGGACGGGGGGCAGGAGGAGAAGCTGCCCGAATTAACTTTTGAAGGTGATTGGCTGCTGGACACATGGCGGTCCTAAGCAACCAATCACCAGGTTGCTAATATGGAAATTCACTCTGCTGGCTCCCGCTCCCAGCCTCTGTCCAGAACTGTGCTACCTTCTGTTCTCGGCTGTGAGGTAGGATACTGCTATGGGAGGGAAAGAGAGGGGGTTAAGGGGGACAAGAGGTCACTGCTATAGGGGAAAGGGGGGCAGAGGACACTAGTGTGTGTGTGTGTGGGGGGGGGGGGGTGATGTGAAGGGGCAGAGGACACTCTTATGGGCAAGGCCACCCCCATAGCAGTGTCCTCTACCACCCTTCACATTACCCCCCTCACCCCCTGAGCCCTGTATTCTGAGTTGAATGCACTCCTGATCCCTGCATTTTGATCGCAGTGTTTAAAATCTAATTTTATTATTTTTTTGTTACACTTTTAGGCAGGCCATAGATCATGCAATTTCTTTTTTTCCAACACAGGTGGAAGGAACGAAAATTGCTAGATTTCACCATCAACACAGTCAGTGTTGATGGGGGAATCCCTCCTGCTGCGCTATTGCGTTCTGCCAGTGGAGAGCCTTCCCTACTGGCAGAACACAATGATTAGTGTTGTCGGCTGTAGCCAGCGGCACTAATCAATCGAGAAAAACCAGAGAGGCTGGTTGTACACAAGTCTTATAAATAGGCTGGTTGTACACAAGTCTTATAGATTGGCTTGTGTACACTAGCCTGCCCATACATGGATTGAAATTAGTCTGGTCCCTGCTGAACCAGCCTTATTTTAATCCATGTATGGCCAGCTTAAGTAAGCAAGTGCTGCAAAAAGGTTTTCAAAAAGGAGGCTACGGTAAGTGGGGGCATCCCACCAAAATTTTGGTAAGGGGCCCTGCGATTTGCTGTTATTATATATAGGTAAAATAGAACACCTAAATAATTCAGTAGAATTCGTATATATTATAAACATTCTCTGGCATCATCTACAATAGGGACTAATAGGTTTTGTAAGCTAGAGAACTACATTAAAGAAAAAAAAAAAAAAGTCCCGGTGAACTACATAAAGTATAAAAATAATCCGCATGTTAACATTTTATTGAAACTGTATCCTTTAGATGTGCTCTGCTCACATTTATGAGAACGGGGAATATACATATTAGCCGGTGTTTAGTTAGATGGCTCTTGTACTGAGAGGATACCATATTATGCAACATTTAGGGATCATTCAATAGGGATCACACCAGTAGGTGGGTGCATGGCGCATACAACATGCTTGTGCTGGTGTGTGTCGTGCACACGTAATGCTTTGTTAAAACTCGTTGCAATGTTTGCTTTTTTTTGTCTTTTTTAAGCATTATTTAACTTACACTTCATTCAATTCTAAGCATTATAGGGCATTAGAACAAGCTGCGCACAAATACAACAAATCAGTCATTTTTTTTACCACAACAAGCCAGCGAGAACATAAGGCAAATCGCCTTGTCTATACTGCCCAATATAGTCCAATTGGGCTAATTGAAAGCGTCCATAAGTAGGTGGAATGCCAAATTTTTACTACATCTACAACAGTGTCAGATCTTAAGTTACATTACCTCTGTGGGCTGCTCTATGGGCTGCTGTATGACCAACTGGTTGTGATGTTGAAGTACAGTCTTTAAATAGTCTAAAACTGTCTGGCAGGGCACTGCAAGAGACAGAGCAGTCACATTAGTAACAAGTACACAAAAATACAACAAACATCAAGCAGATTTTTATCATCACTAACAACGTAAAAACTATTACAGTTTAAAGCCCAAGTTTAATCAGAAATAAAATGAAAAAACAAAAATCAGCACATGGGACATTACAGTAAGTAGGATGTGTCCCCTGTGCTGCTGTCTCCTCTGTTAGGTGAAATCCTCCTTCATTTTTCTTGCCCTACCAACACTGCCATAACCTTCTGGTGAAGTGGGGGTTAAAAGAGGGGGTTCAACAGAGCTGTGACAGACTCTCATCAAGAGTGCCCGAATATGCCGGCTCTTTCCGCCCTCTGCTCCATTCTGTGAGTGAAACAGGATCTAAGAATGGAGGACAGGTGGATGATTGAAAGGTCTGCCTCCTCCATTCATAGACCCTGTTTTATTCATAGAAGTAGATCAGCTCAGCTCCAATAACCCTCGCCACGCTGGAAGATTACAGTGGCACAGGATCGATAGAAGAAGATTTCAGCTAACAGAGGAGCCAGCAGCACAAGGGACACACCCTAATGACTGTAAGTAATGTCCCTTGTGCTGATTATTGTTTTTGATTTTTGACCAAACTTAGGTTTTAAATCAAACACCAATTACAGCTAAACAATAGGCAGATGTATAAAGAAAAAAAATTGAAATTTCAAAAATATTTATAAAGAAAAAAAAATGTCAAACATAAGTTAGTAAGTAAGCTGATATAAGTTAGTACTTTATATCAGCTTTCTGCAATTCCCTATACAGCAGGCTGGGAGAGGAAATGTCAGCACTAGGAACCAATCAGGGTATTCTGCTGTGCTCAGTGTTGTCAGTCTAACACTGTGACCATGGTTACAGGAGGGGAGAGCACATGATGAATCAGTTTGCTGTGGGGGTAATAACTTGAATCAAAGCTGTACTGTTACCTGAACTTGTGGTCCAGGACCTAGCGGTGCTGTTTGATAAGATGTCTAGATCCTTATACCATATACACATTGAACATTTAAAGCGTTTGCTACCCCAACACTTCATATTCCTGATCTGTGCCAGCTGTACCATGTACTTGTATGAAAAAGTATCTTGTTCTCTTTGTATCGCTTCCTTTATATGAAATCTCTGGTGTTCCTGCCAGTCACCTTGCTTTCCTATTAAAAACTGACCACACTAAGCAGGAGACCGCACCGTGGTCAGTTCTCTAGCTATGCTGGGAACTCAGTGTACTCTCCTTCAATGATCAGACTTGTTCTGACACGCCCCTGCTTCACAGCCATTCACTGGCAAGCTCCATGTGCTGCTGCTGCTTCTCCCCCATGCTCTTATGCAGCTGAGAACAGAGGTAATGTGATCAAAAAAGGGGGAAAAAAAGGTATTTATAATGTTTTTAAACTGAATGGGTTGTTTTACAAGATGATCGTTTACAATCACTCTAATAGGGCGTACACACGGTCGGACTTTGTTCGGACATTCCGACAACAAAATCCTAGGATTTTTTCCAACGGATGTTGGCTCAAACTTGTCTTGCATACACATGGTCACACAAAGTTGTCGGAAAATCCGATCATTCTGAACGCGGTGACGTAAAACACGTACGTCGGGACCATAAACGGGGCAGTGGCCAATAGCTTTCATCTCTTTATTTATTCTGAGCATGCGTGGCACTTTGTCCGTCGGATTTGTGTACACACGATCGGAATTTCCGACAACGGATTTTGTTGTCGGAAAATTTTATCTCCTGCTCTCCAACTTTGTGTGTCGGAAAATCCGATGGAAAATGTCCGATGGAGCCCACACATGGTCGGAATTTCCGACAACACGCTCCGATCGGACATTTTCCATCGGAAAATCCGACCGTGTGTACGGGGCATAACACTATAGCGCCCATAACTGGCCTCTTTGCAGCTCTTTGCAAATCACTTTCTCCTAAAGTGCGAGAGTTTTAAACAAAAGAATCCAAAAATTGCTGAATATCCATTTCCAATTACTCTGTATTATCAGAATGGCTTTAAAGAGAATTCCCCTCTGTCTAAACCTTCTCTACAACACTATGAACACACCTTACATGTACCAGATTCTCTATAAAGGTCTGATTTCACATGATGTTATTGTACCTTAAATGTGATACTTTCCAGATGGCTAATGGCTGGAGATGAAGCACATGACTGAAGCCCCTCGTAAATCTGACCTTAGTGACACATTTCCAGAGGTTTATGAGAATTGGAGCCTTTCTGTGTAGCTACCGAGAGACTCACAAACAATATTAATAATTTAGCAATAGCAATTATACAAGAAAATATGAAATTTTCTCCATGGCAAGTACACTCCAATTTAAAGATTGAATAATATTGAATATTCATCTACATTGAATATTTGGGTACATCATAAAACAACTGGACAACATTTAAAAAATAACTTTGCTCTAATAAAAAAGCAGGATATTGTTTAGAACAAGGCAATGATTAAATCACAAAATATGCCAATGAACATGTGTGACTCTGCTGGGGGAATGTAGAATCTGACACGCCGAAGAAGGTATCTGTTCCTGCTCTAGTGTCACAACTAGGGATGAGCCAAACACCCCCCCGGTTCGGTTCGCAGCAGTACATGCGAACAGGCAAAAAATTTGTGAACACCGTTAAAGCTTATGGGACACGAACATGAATAATCAAAAGTTCTAATTTTAACCCTTTCATGACTAAGCCTATTTTCGAAATTTGGTGTTTACACGTTAAAATCCGTATTTTTTGCTAGAAAATTACTTAGAGTTCCCAAACATTATATATATATATATTTTTTAGCAGAGAATCTAGAGAATAAAATGGAGATTGTTACAATAGTTTATATCACACGGTATTTGTGCAGCGGTGTTTTAAACACAAATTTTTGGAAAAGGGACACTTTCATGAATTGTAAAAAATCCAAACAGTAAAGTTGCCCCAATTTTTTTGTATAATGTGAAAGATGATGTTACGCTGAGTAAATAGATACCAAACATGTCACCCTTTATAATTGCACGCACTCGTGGAATGGCGACAAACTACGGTACCTATGAATTTCCATAGGCGACGCTTTAAATTTTTTTTACGGTTACCAGGTTTGAGTTACAGAGGAGGTCCAGGGCTAGAATTATTGCTCTCGCTCTGACGATTGCGATCTTTTTCAGTCCCTCGGTGGAGCATGAGAAGAAGAAGAAGACTTTGTGGGACATTTTTATTTTATTATCTTTTTTTAATAAAGGACTTGTCCCAAGCCGTGTCTTGTCATTTTTACCATTTTGACACTTTTTTTGTGAAATGGTAGGGGTACATTTGTACCCCGTTACCATTTCACACAGAGACCAGGATCTGGGGTCCCCTCGTTAAAAGGGGCTTCCAGATTCTGATAAGCCCCCCGCCCGCAGACCCCCACAACCACCGGGCAAGGGTTGTGGGGATGAGGCCCTTGTCCTCATCAACATGGGGACAAGATGCTTTGGGGGCTACCCCAAAGCACCCTCACCATGTTGTGGGCATGTGGCCTGGTACGGTTCAGGAGGGGGGGGCGCTCTCTCGTCCCCCCTCTTTTGATGCGGCCTGCCAGGTTGCGTGCTTGGATAAGGGTCTGGTATGGGTTTTGAGGGGGACCCCCACGCCATTTTTATTCTAATTTTGGCACGGGGTTCCCCTTAATATCCATACCAGACCCAAAGGGACTGGTAATGGACTGGGGGATCCCATGCCGTTTTTTTCAATGACTTATGTGATATGATATGACTTATCTGTATTACCCCGACTGACAATTCATTATAGCCGCGAGTCGTTTTAAATGACTTTTTTCATTTAGAAATGTCATTTTGCTCTCGGACTGTTCTAAACACGGGAAACAGGCGCCACTTTACAGGCATACTATAGACAACCCCCAGGTACAAAATTTAAAGGAATATTTCACTTTTATTGTTTCACTTTAAGCATTATTAAAATCACTGCTCCCGAAAAAAGGTCTGTTTTTAAAACTTTTTTTTGCAATGATACATGTCCCCTGGGGCAGGACCCGGGTCCCCAAACACTTTTTATGACAATACCATGCATATAAGCCTTTAAAATCACCACTTTTGGTTTCTCCCATAGACTTTTAAAAGGTGTTCCGTGGCTTTCGAATTTGCCGCGAACACCCCAAATTGTTAGTTATTCTGCAAACAGGCGAACACCCGATGTTCGAATTGAACTTACGTTTGACTCGAACATCGGGCTCATCCCTACAACACATTGGTACAGCTTTTATAGAAGGGAAGTGGGGGATCCTATTAAAGCACTGTCACTAATACTGCATTCTGCAGTACATGGCATGCAGCATACAGAGTGCAGTAGCAAAAGTAAATTCTTCATAAAACAGTTCTAGTAATCATGCTGTACAAGGTACACTTGGGAGGGCTCACTGACAAAAACTCAGTAAAAGGTAGGTACTGGAGCCAGGCTTATGCTAGCACTTAACTATTTTCATATTACGGGCTGCATTTGACAGTATTTGCTAAAAGATTTACCATCCATTAAACATGATTTATCTACTAATGATACCTGTGTACACCTGACAAGTTTGAGGGCGATGTTTGCCCAATTAAACATGGGTGTCACTATGCTCCAACACCTTTGGCACATGCCATGGGTCTCCTACTGGGGGGCCCAGAGTAAGGTTGCCACCTTTCCTTCAAGTCAAACCCGAACACTTTGGCGGCGCACGCCAATTCTTTTTTTTATAGTATAAACTATAGATATATTTTGCTATTAAATAACATTTCTAATCATATGAAGTTAATAAGAGTCCCCCTTTACATCAGAGTCCACAAAGTTCCCCTTTTACATCTAAAACTGTCAGAGTTCCCTTTCACTGTAAGGGGGGACTCTGCAGACTCTGATGTAAGGGAGAACTCTGGGGCCTCTAACATAAGGGATGCTCTGGAAACCCTGATTAAAGGGGGAACACTGAGAACTCTGATGTAAGAAGAAGAGTCTGGTGTAAGGGGAAACAATGTGGCCTTTGGTGTAAAGGGGAACTCTGATGTAAGGGGTGCTCTGAGAACCCTGATTTGCCTTAGTGTACTTACTCAGAGGCAGGAGAGAGAAGGGGGGGACATCAGTCACAGACAGGGATGGATGGTGAGCTCACTCACCCTTTGGCAGTCAGCACCTCTCATCCAGATGTATCTGAGGTTGCTCGACTTCAAAATTTCCGGCCCCAACTTTCCTTTTCTGATGCACAGTGCACAGGGGATTGGAGCGTAGGCAGACAAAGAGGGGTAGGGGGTGGGGGGAAGAGGTGCAGATTGAGCCCTCTCTCCTCTCCTGTCTGTGTGTGTTAATGGGGGGGGGGTTGTTAGTGTTGGCTTTGGGCATTGTGAAAGAGTGTAACAGACACTCTCAGCTTAGACAACTGCAGCGATGAACCCTGCTGGGAAGCCATAGTCCAGTCTAAACAATGTATCCGGGTCTCAGACAGTCTGAAACCCGGACACATGATTCAAAACCCGAACTGTCCGGGTGAATCCTGGACAGGTGGCAACCCCAGCCCAGATTCTAGTCACACCCAGCCAGCTTGTGGCATTGCTGGATGAAGTGATTTTCAGCTCCACAGTGCCTGCATAGTTCTGACACCAATGTCACTCAGATAAGCCAAAGCCAGCAGCGTGGGAACAGAGCCTCTACTCTCTTGGGAAAATAGACACTGATGGCCACACAAGGAGGGAACTTTACCACTGAGCAGCAATGTAAGGTAGCACTTCACCTCTGCCCACCATTGTATGGGGACACTGCACCACGGACAACCATTGTAAGGGGACACTGCACCATTGACTACCAATGTAGGGAGATATTGCGCCACTGTAAGCACCAACGTAAAGGTGTACTTTACCACTGACAACCAATTTAAGAGGACACTGCATCACTGACCACCAATTTAAGTGGATATTGCACTACTGAGCACTAATGTAAGGAGACACTGCATTGCTGACCACCAATATAAGGAGACATTGATAAAAGAATACAGTGTGGCGCTAAAGTGAACTTGTTCCTCATTTGGGTCGGACCCACTAAAATATCAATCAGAGGGCCAAACTTACCCAGTGAGGTATTTAATCAAAATAGGATTTTTCCAAATCCTGTATTATTACAAAAGGAAAAAGCAATAATAAATCAACCGAGTGTTCCCTATAGTCTGCCTTATCAGGTGTGTGTTAAATTGTATCCAATAAAATCCAGCCAAACAAAGAGCTAATTGTGTTATCCTAAAGGAGATGACTGTGTGGGGATAAGTATATATGCTATTTAATCGTGAAGAGAAAATATATTAAATAAAATAATAAACGTGGTATTTATATTAAAATTCCGTGAAACAACAACCAATGTGCTAAAATGTTGCTCAGCAGACGTGTGTATCTGTTGGTAACAGGTGTCATACAAGGTAAGTATATGTGAAAAAAGTAAAAATATAGAAACATATAACTCAATATAAGTGCACTCATATATATAAATATTGTTCATAAACACACTCAATGTAATCAAATGTGAGTCCCAATGCTGGACCTATGAAGGTACACCCAAATACTTGGCCGCTTGGGCTTCCTTTGGACAGCCAGAATGGTTCCCGTATATTCAGATGGTAGGCATGAAATTGTAGATATAGGTATGTAAAAAATACTCTTACCAAGAGTGGTGGACTCCCCGGCCAGCGGCTTCGGAGTCAGAGTAAGCTTGTGGTAAAACGAACGGCAATGAGTGGAATGCTGCTTCGTCCGTCAGTAGAAGTACAGGAAGGTAAGGGTCTCCACAGGACTATCCCCCACACTAGGACGCTCTATTCACCATACAGCTCCTCCGGTGGAAAAATCAAAGGAGAGACTCCACATAGCGTAAAACTGCTTTAGAAAGACTTTAATAAAAGCTTTGCAGTAAAAAAGATTACACTGGCTCATGGACCACAACAGAGACCAGGTATAAAGAAGGTATATTGGCCCATAGACAACAACAGAGGCCAAAATAGACACTGATGGCCACACAAGGAGGGAACTTTACCACTGAGCAGCAATGTAAGGTAGCACTTCACCTCTGACCACCATTGTATGGGGACACTGCACCACGGACAACCATTGTAAGGGGACACTGCACCATTGACTACCAATGTAGGGAGATATTGCGCCACTGTAAGCACCAACGTAAAGGTGTACTTTACCACTGACAACCAATTTAAGAGGACACTGCATCACTGACCACCAATTTAAGTGGATATTGCACTACTGAGCACTAATGTAAGGAGACACTGCATTGCTGATCACCAATATAAGGAGACATTGCACCAATGACCACCAATGTAAATTAACACTGCACCATTGACCACCAATGCAAATTAACACTGTACTATTGACCACCAATGTAGGGAGACACTGCACCATTCACTACCAACGCAAAAGAGCACTTCAGCATTGACCACCAATTTAAGAGGACACTGTACCACTGACCACAAAAGTAGGGAGACATTGCACCACTCATCACCAATACAAGGAGACCCTGCACCACCGACTATCAATGTAAAGAGTACATTACCGCTGATGACCAATGTATGTGGGAATTTCATCACTGACCAACAATGGAAAGAACCACTGACCACCATTATAAGGGGAAATGTCTCTACTGACTACCAGTATTAGGGGGCACTCTACTATCAAACAATGAAAAAAAGTGACATAACCTGATATACCATCAACATAACAAGATGGTTTTCTACTTGACAACAATTTAAGGGGACACTTCTTCCCTAACACCAGTGTAAATAGACACCTCCACGTTTGCCATTAGTGAATGGGACACTGACAACTCTGCACAGTGCACACCTCAGACATTCAGTACTCATCGTACTCATCAATGCTGCAAGCTGCGATGTACATTACATACTCTTGACTGCTCAAAATATTCATCAATGCTATGGGATAGAGTATGGAATGAATACATTCCAAGATATATCAGAAAAATCTACTACACAATGTCATGGCGTCTGTCTGTGATGTATAACACAAACGAGGATGGGTCATACAAGAGCATACCAGCAATTGCTCAAAAATAAAGAAATTCTGTGGTGTGAAATAGGCCAATGAAGCACAACATCCCCTAAATATGTGTCCCTGTGCCTTTTCTGTGGAGTGGGCTCCCTCCAGGCACACTCGCCCTTAAATTTATCCACTGTTATGCATGCTCCAAATTGGAGACTCAAAAATATAGATTTAGAACTGCAGTACATAGAGGAGCCTTGACGTAATCACTGCGGCTTCCACATATGTTTGCAAATGTGTGCAACAAAAACCTCTGTTTTTAATGTTAATTGTTAGACAGGGTCAGTTTGTTTTTTTGCAATATAGCTGGTAAGTGTACTGGGGAATTTTTGTCTTTTCGTTATGTACACTACCTGTCCGTGTGCATCTTACTGCAAAGTCTGGTTATATATTGGGGGTGGTTTGTATAGCTTGTTCGTTGGATTTGGCATGGGGACACATTGGATGCTTTCAGTTGCCATTGTGCTCTTGCTGGGGATCCATTGTGTCCCTGTGTTTTAAAGAGGACTGGGCTCCCTCCAGGCAAGCCTGCTCCTAATTTATCCACTGCTATATGTGCTCCAACTTGGAGACTCTCAAAAATATAGAGTTGGAATCACAGTGCACAGAGGAACCTTGAGGTAGGCACTGTGGCTTCCACATATATTTGCAAATGTATGCAACTAAAACCTCTGTTTTACCATGACTTGTGAGACAGGGTCAATTTGTTTGTTTTTTTGCAGGTTAGGTGGTAAGTGTGCTGGGATTTATTTTTCGTTTTGTGATATCCCCTATATTTACACACACTGAAGCAGTTTGGTATAAATGAATGTTTTGGGTTTTTTTTAAAAGCCAGTGGAGTGCAAAATACACCCAAAAACTTCCACCCGGTGCCAAAAAAAGTGTACACACATAAAGTGACACACAAAAACGTGCAACAGGTGTTACACTGATCCTCCACTAGGGAAGGACCTTACCCTGATCCCCCAGGGCGTTAGACTTCAGACGGGGACTGAAGTACTTCACTTGGGTCCATCTGGTCGAAACCAGACAGACCCCCGTTCTCTGGTAGGTCTGCCGAAACAGACCCACCCAAGTACTAGGCGGGACTTCCCCGAAGGGAGACCCCATGAGAGAGGGCGAACCAAGCCAGAAGGCCTATGTCCACCCCCTCCCAAGACTTTCAGAGTAGGCCCGAGGACCCACACCCTACTCATCACACAGTGACAAACGTGTATACACATCAAACAAAAAAAATACAAAAAAGTGACAAACACGTGGATAAATAAAAAGAAAGTGGGGAGAAAGAAGTGGGAGAGTGAAAAGTGACCATTGTGTAATACAATGGCCGGCCCTCCGGCCAGGAATAACAATTTCCCCTGGTCCTAGCCAAAAGGCTCGGCCCTAGAGGCAGGTGCAAAAAACGTGTGTTGTGGTGAAGTGACCATGCTGCCATAAATCAAGTGCCTAAACACTGTGACTGTACGGCACCCCTGAACTGACACTTCAGGGGCACATTCACCACTGGCTTTTTGTGCAACCCTGACCCCCAACCCAGACCACAGCAGCCCCCACCCCAGCCAGGAAAGCCTGAAGTTCTGGAAGCTTGGTGAGAGCCCTTTACCATCAGGCCTTACCGTCGCTCCCATCCCTCCTACCTAATTACATTCGGGAAATACTAACCGCTCCCCCGGTGGGAAAGAGGAGCCAATGTTCTCTCCCAAAAAACTGACCGGAGCTAGAGTTACCCCAATCTAGGCCAGAAGGCCAGGGACCCGACCCTCTGGCCAGACCCAATGGTTCTCCATCAGAAGGCTTCCCTTTCGGCTACGAACCGCTCCAGGTTACCTTTACACCAGCAGGTTTTGCATAGCCTCCGCTATCCCTGATACCACCTCGCTGTAGATCAGGGACAGAAGCAAGCGCCACCTCCTGGCAACTGATAAAAACAGATACTACATTTGATCTAAGCCAAAAGGCCGAGAGGTCATCTCCTATGGTCAGTCCCATCCCCCACAGTTAGAACGTACACTAGGGAACACAGTTAACCACATGATCGCCTGTGCTGTCAGAGGAGAGGAGACGTGTCGTTTGTTCTTACTAAGTAGGAACAGCGATATGTCTCCTCTCCTACTTAGTACTATCCCCATACAGTTAGAACACACTGAGGGAACACACATTTAACCCCTTGATCACCCCTAGTGTTAAGCCCATCCCTGCCAGTGACATTTACACAGTAATCAGTGCATTTTTATAGCACTGATCGCTGTATAATTGTCAATCGTCCCAAAAATGTGTCAAAAGTGTCCGATCTGTCCGCCATAATGTCGCAGTCCCGATAAAAATTGCAGATCGCCGCCATTACTAGTAAAAATAATAATAATAAAAATGCCATAAATCTATCCCCTATTTTGTAGACGCTATAACTTTTGCGCAAACCAATCAATATACGCTTATTGAGATTTTTATTACCAAAAATATGTAGAAGAATACATATCGGCCTAAACGGAGGAAAAAATTAGCTTTTTTCTAAAAAAAATGGGGATATTTATTATAGCAAAAAGTACAAAATATTGTGTTTTTTCACAAATATTGTCTTTTTTTGTTTATAGAGCAAAAAATAAAAGCCGCAGAGATGATCAAATACCACCAAAAGAAAGGTCTATTTGTGGGAAAAAAGGACGTCAATTTTGTTTGGGTACAGTGTTGCATGACCGCGCAATTGTCAGTTAAAGCATCGCAGTGCAGTATCGCAAAAAATGGCCTGGTCATTGAGCAGCCAAATCTTCCGGGGCTGAAGTGGTTAATGCATGCTAATATTCTATTGGCTTTGCTTGCAGCAGCTTGGTATTGCATGCCATTGCTGAGCCTATCATCTACTAGGACCCCCAGGTCCTTTTCCATCCTAGATTCCCCCTAGTGAGTAAATTGTATTCATATATTTTTGGCACCCAAATGCATTACTTTACATTTTTCAACATTAAAACTCATTTGTCATGTAGTTGCCCACCCCATTAATTTGTTTAGATCTTCTGGTAAGGGTTCCACCTCCTGCGTACAAGTTATTGCCCTGCTTAGCTTTGTATGACCTGCAAATACTGAGATTGAGCTGTTTATCCCATCCTCCCATCCCATCCTCCGTTTATGAATAAATTAAAAAGGATTGGTCCCAGGACAGAACCCTGACCATACCAGACCATTCTGAGTGTTCCCCATTTATCACCACCCTTTGGACTCGCCCCTGTAGCCAGTTTTCGATCCACGTACTCACCCTATGGTCCACTTCTTGTGCTTGTCATTGTGACAGGAAGGCAAGGACACCAATAGAAATATTGTCAGTAGGCCTCTGGTCCTTCCTTCATCACTCAAATTCAAACAATAATATGCATTTTTGTTTCCTCATTGGAGAGATTTCCCATCATTTTGTTTAGACAGGAAGTAAGGAGAAATCTTCACAACAGGAATACAGACAGCAATTAGCATTCAACAAAGGCTCTATCCATGCCCTGCTCTATCTAAATGAAATTAAAATAATAAAATAACAGAGTAGACCCAGGATTGTGTCTTTTCAAGGACCGGTGTCACACAGCCAGCTGTAGAATCACCACAAAAAACTTCTACTAAGCTCTATGACATCATTGGCTCACTGGGCAAGTCTAAATTTCCAGCTAGCATCTTCATCAAAAAAAGTCAACAATCCCTTTTCACCAGGGACAGGATGCCTTGGCCCTTATTGATATTTAGAGAGACCCTGTTACCAAAACTCACTTTTTAAATGAAAACCATACAGGAGTATAAGATAATAAATACTTACATAAACTATATGAAGAAGGATGAAGTGCTACCTCCCCAAAATTAAAAATAAAACCTTACAACTCAAATATATATCACAAAATATGCACAAACCTAAAACAAAAGTGGTGATGCTCCCAATTATTAACACTCACAATGCAATTTTGGGAACCAATGTATGTATATAATAAGATACTAGCGTTGGTAACCCCCAATTGGCAACAAGTGATAAATAAAACAAATAATAATATGGTGACAAAGAGAAGCAATAGAGTGTACACATGCACTATAAATTTAAATCAATTATAGTGAACGTGGCCAATCTCCAGTAAACCATATATAACATCAATGTTCTTTTTTAAAATATTAGAAATAGCATCAAGTTCATTCAATTGGTGAACAAGCCAGAACACTCCGTGATAGTTGTAAATGCAGGGTCTCCCCGGGAGGTGAGCGCATAGTTTGTCCAGTGGAGAGCACTTGCTATTTATGTGTGAAGCACACATTACTCATGGAAGTGTGATATTTGATTTATGACTACTATATAACATTGATTTTATATATGATTTACTGGAGATTGGCCATGTTCACTATAATTGATTTTGATTTGTAGTGTGTGTGTACACTCTATTGTTCCACTTTTGTCACCATTTATTTATATTTTCTCTGCCAGAGACTCTTTACCTAAATCGGAGTTGCGGTGTGTCAGACTGACATGATGCAACAAGGATCACCGCGATGCGCGCCCCCTGGGACGCAAAGCGGCTTGTTATACTGACCACGTCATATGACGTCTGGTCAGGATAACACGATCACTTTGCCAACGTAATTGTGCTATATGGCGGGCAGCAAGTGGTAAAGCTTTGTCAATAAAAATTGGAAGCTGATTGGCTTCTATGCAGAAGTGTGCTTGATTTTGCACTTTCCAGTTTTAGTAAATAAACTCCTAAGTGTAATTTCTGTCTGCTGCTTTATTCCTCTGCTATCAGCATGAATCACTTCTGACAAGTTTTCCTGACACCAAGAGAAAAAAGATGACAGGGGAGGGACCTCCAGCTGATTGACAGCCTCAGCTCTGTTCCTGTGTGCTGTGTGGAGGGGGGGGGGGCGATTCTTCCCTCCAATCAGCTCTCAGGGCTCTCCTCACAGAGCTCTGTAGTGTGTAACTTCAGCTCTTTGCCTCTATTTTTCTGACAGTTTAGACAAGCTTTATAAATTCTGGACTTTGCATGGATGTAGGGAAGGGTGAACTGTAGATAAACAGGTACAACTCATGTAGGAGGATTTGTTTCATCTCTGTGTATCACCCAGTCACTTCACTGGGTATATGTAAGGGTTTACAACCATTTCAAAGCAGTTTCTTCGCACTGTGAATGGACTATTTGGCAGCCAAACAGTTACAGAATCTGTATGCAGTATTAATCGTGTGACATACAATGGCACTAACGCATAATATGATTTTCACTTTCATGAAACAGATTCTGATTTGTTGCACAAATACCAGAATAGCTGTGTGATATTTGAAATGAGCCAGTTCTTTTGAGCACAACCTTGATCAGACATTGTAGATCATCAAAATGCAACTGTATATTGTTATTTGCTGAAATTACAGCCCTCGGTTGATGTGCCCTACTTTTCCCTGGTGACATGATAAATTTCTGCTGCTTTATGCATGTGACGATCAATAGAGCATTGCAGTGTTATCAGAGGACAATATAAAATCTGCAATATTACGCTGATCTGTTTTTTCAGCGTACGGTTTTGATCTGCATCTCAAGGCGCAATAAAAATGAAAATCTATAGGTAACAGAAAAATAATGATACCAGATATCAGATCAAGGGAATTATTCAACAGGGCAGTTCACAAATGTAAATGTGTAAATGCTGGGCCAAAATAAAACAATATGGATTGTAGCATTCTAGAATGACATCACGTGATCAATACATAAAACATTTCAATGGCTCCCTTTATTTCCCTAAAGGGGGGGGGGGTATTTTTATGGTAATCGATATTTATATAGTAGTTATTATTATATATTTTGTTGAAAGTACACTTTAACATTTTCACTTGCTTTCATATTTTATATACAGATTTGTAGCGCGTCCCCTATCTTTAATTTAGACGGTATAGTATAGTCACTGCTGAATGATGTATGAGACTGCAAGATAAGCAAACAGCATACTGTTTTCAAGCAGGCTTGCACTGAGATGAACAGTAAAGCACAATCACTATATAAATATAATGGGTGAATAATTAGCATCTTCAAATAAAACCTTTTAACGCAAATTGCTAGAGCTGACTACAAACCTCAGATGGCAATTGGTTGTCAATGCACCTCCCAGTCCTCAAACAATATTTCACGTGAAAGAATGTTCTATAAATATGCATGCTGGCTTCAGGAAAATGTGTGACCTATAGAGGTGAGGGCTTGTGCTTGGCTGCCAGCTTACCTCGGGGGGAGAACAACAGTCAGTAACCTGTTCCTAAAATGATCAGCTGGGGATGTTGTCTGGGGTTGAGGGGGGTTACAGGTGTAAAATTATTACCCGATGCAACCTGTTATGTCTTTAGTTAAAAACAAATGGTCACTGTCCTCACCTATAACTGGCCTTTGCAGCAAGAAGCATATGGAAGGGCAACGCATGCAAAACAAAACCAGAGAAATTCCCAGCTCAACTTACAGACCAGCAGGGCCGCTATTAGAAATCATGGAGCCCCGTACAGCCTACCTGACAGGGCCCCCTTCAACCACGCCCTTGCCCCCACCCCTGGCACCACCCCTGACCCCAACTTGAAGCGAAATGCAGGTTTGTTGCCGTTTACATATGCGTGTGAAGCCAACGTATGTGTTTGCAATTAGTAAGCATGAAGGAGAAGGGGGCAGTTTAACTTTCTTTTAAATAGTATTTTATTTATTACAGATAAAAAAAAAATCTTACACTGTAGCTGTCATTTTTGCTTTCACAAGAGATGGACAACATTCCTTGTGATAGCATGGGCCATGACAGGTCCTCTTTATAGGGAGATATGAGGTCTTTTAGACCCCATATCTGTCCTCTGGCCTCCAAAGCATCTGATCAAACCAAATCAGCTTGTTCAAGTCAGTAATGGCTTCTTTACATGAGACTGAAACCAGAAGTGATAAAATCTAAAGTGACAAAAGTGATAAAATATAAAGTGACGTCACACGGTGGGAGGAATGACATCCATCCCTCTCACTGTGTCCCAGTAACTGGATGCTACTGGTCTCATCTTAAAAGCAGTAAAGGCTGTGGTGGGACCCCCTTTCACTGCCTGTAAAAGTAATCCAGGGGCTTCTTAGCCACTACGATTACTTTTACTTTGTGCAGAGTCAATGGCTAAAAAACGATATCTCAATCATTGCTGTAGCTAAACCACATCTTCCACCGTTAACTGAAATTGGGATCTGCTTGCTGTCTCTGTGTGTATGTGTTGGTATGTGTCAGCTAAACCACATCTTCCACCGTTAACTGAAATTGGGATCTGCCTGCTGTCTCTGTGTGTATGTGTTGGTATGTGGCCTTCTCTATCTATTGCCCTGTGCACAACCATGACATTATTTGTTGCTCCAGACTGTCTTACCTAAGTTTTATGTGTTGATCTTATCTTGGCCTCTGGCCTTTTGCTTTCCTGACTTTAGAAGCAAAAAGTCCACTTTGATTGTTAGGCATTCTTATAGTCACTCATGATTAATTAACGAACTTCAACCCTACCCTTATAACAGTATATATTTGAGCATCCTTAAGGGGTGAGCACATTGCTCGGGGTGCACATTGCAGGGGCTTCTATCTCTAAGTGATTCTTTCTACAAGTGATATGCACTTCAATCTCTGCACTTCAGCGATTGCACGAAGCAAACAAATACAGCAATCTGCACTGGAAAGCACCTAACAGACTGCAGGTGACCCGTCTCTCTAATAAGCTCTCCTTCCACTCTGTAACATGCACTCTCTACCACTCCTTCTGACACTCCTCTCCTCTCTCCTCAAACTCTCTTACCTTCACCCCCCCTCTCCACCCGCCTGCTTATACATATCACCCTGCCTTCTGTCTTCTCCCTACTACTGCTCCTACCAACTATTGCTCATTCTACATCCATACACTGATAAAACCTCCAGTACTCTGAGACATGCCCCTTCACATAAATCACATTCCCACATTACCTCCCTCACCCTTCTGCTTCTCCTAATCTCTGGGGACATATCCCCAAACCCTGGGCCACCATCATCTGTCTTTGCCCATCGCTCCCATCCTCCTACACCCTCTGGCAGGAGCCGTAACCCACAGAACTTGGTCTCCTCTTTCCAAAACCAGCCCCCCCCTTTTCCTGTGCCCTGTGGAATGCACGTTCTGTCTGCAACAAACTCACCGCCCTTCGCAACCTCTTTATCACAAATTCCTTTAACCTACTTGCCATTACTGAAACCTGGCTTCATGAATCGGACACTATTTCTCCTGCTTCTCTCTCCCATGGGGGCCTTCTCTGGACTCACTCCCCCAGACCAAGTGGACAGAAGGGAGGTGGAGTGGGAATCCTTCTAGCCCCATGCAGGAACTATCAGGTACTTCACCCACCTCCCTCTCTGACACTCTCCTCTTTTGAGGCACATTGCATTAGTCTATTCTCTCCCATTTCTCTAAGAATTGCTGTCATCTACTGGCCCCCTGGACCAGTATCAGCCTTTCTTGATGACTTCTCGGCCTGGCTACCCTACTTTCTCTCTGCTGAAATCCCCACAATCATTCTTGGGGACTTCAACATCCCTGTTAACACTAACACTACTATTACTTCTAAACTTCTCAGTCTCACTTCATCGCTTGACCTGAAGCAATGGATACAGGCTCCTACCCACTCCAACGGCAACACCCTTGACCTTGCCTTCTCCTATCTGTGCACTCCGTGCAAGCTTTCCAATAATCCACTCCCACTCTCTGATCACCACCTTATTAGTTTTGCTCTCTCCTTGTCTTCCACCTCTTCTCCCTCCAACCGCTTAACGGTTACCCGTAGAAACCTTCGCCACCTCAACCCTTCTCTTCTCTACTCTGCTACTGATAACCTCTATGACAAAATCTCACCTCTGTCCTGCCCGAACCAAGCTACTTTCATCTACAACAGCTCACTGTCTTCCTCCCTTGACAAGCTTGCCCCCCTCACTACTCGCAGAATTAGGCCCCGACTGCTACAACCCTGGCAAACAGATGACACCAGAAGTCTCAGAAAACGTAGCCGCGCTCTTGAGCGCCTGTGGCATAAGACTAAGACCCAGGAAGACTTCACACAATATAAATCTGCCCTCCTAAAATACTACTCCTGCCTTCACACTGCCAAACAGACCTACTTTATCACACTCATTAACACCTTCTCATCCAGTCCACGTCAAATCTTCTCTACCTTCAATACTCTACTCTGTCCTCCACTGCCTCCACCCACCAACACACTCACTGCCCAGGAGATTGCCAATCACTTCAAAACTAAGATTGATACAATTCATGAGGAGATCACCAATGCGCAAAAACACCCCATGTCCACAGATACAATCATTACTTCCCTCATTCAACCCTGTTACTATTACTGAGGTTGCTAAACTTTTATCTAGCACCCATCTAACCACTTGCCCCCTGGATCCTGTTCCCTCGCAAATGCTACGCTCACCCTCTGACTCGATTCTACACTCTCTAACTCACATTTTCAACCTCTCCCTCTCCTGTGGCATCTTCCCAAACTCTCTAAAACATGCGCTAGTCATCCCCATTCTAAAAAAGCCCTCACTGGATCCCACCAATCTCAACAACTTACGTCCAATCTCTTTACTCTCCTTCTCCTCCAAACTTCTTGAAAGACTGGTCTACATCCGACTAAGCGACCATCTGACCATGAATAAACTTCTAGATCCCCTCCAGTCCGGTTTTCGCCCTCAACACTCCACGGAAACTGCTCTCCTTAAACTCTCAAATGACCTACTAATGGCTAAAGCCAATGGACACTATTCTGTACTACTTCTCCTGGATCTCTCTGCTGCCTTTGACACAGTGGACCACCCCCTCCTCCTCAAAAAACTCCACTCCTTTGGTCTCCGTGACTGTACTCTTCGCTGGTTCTCATCCTACCTATCACACCGCTCCTTCAGTGTCACTTACAACTCTACTTCCTCCTCTCCTCTTCCTTTTTCCATTGGGGTCCCCCAAGGTTCTGTTCTTGGACCTCTCCTTTTCTCAATCTACACCACCTCCTTGGGTCAGTTGATTGCCTCCCATGGCTTTCAATATCATCTCTACGCTGATGACACCCAAATCTATCTCTCCACCCCCCAACTCTCTCCATCTGTCTCCTCACGCATTACCAACTTACTAGCAGACATATCAGCCTGGATGTCACATCACTACCTCAAACTCAACCTATCCAAAACCGAGCTCATGATATTTCCTCCCTCAGGTGCCACTTCCCCTGCTTTCCCTGTCAATATCAACGGCTCAACTATCAACCCATCTCCCCACGCCAAGGTCCTAGGTGTAATCCTGGACTCTGAACTAACCTTTCGACCCCACATTCTATCACTATCCAAAGCTCGCCGCCTCAATCTCCGCAACATCTCCAAGATACGTCCCTTCCTAACCAATGTCACCACAAAGCTTCTAATCCACTCCCTGGTCATCTCCCGCCTCGACTACTGCAACTCCCTCCTCATTGGTTTACCTCTAAATAGGCTATCCCCACTTCAGTCCATCATGAACGCTGCTGCCAGGCTCATCCACCACACAAACCGCTCAGCGTCTGCTACACCCCTCTGCCAATCCCTCCATTGGCTGCCACTCAATCATCAAATTAAATTCAAGATACTAACTATAACTTACAAAGCCATCCACAACCTGGCCCCCAGCTACATCTCTAACCTAGTCACAAAATACCAACCTAATCGTTCTCTTCGCTCCTCCCAAGACCTCCTGCTCTCAAACTCCCTTGTCACCTCATCCCATGCTCGCCTTCAGGACTTCTCCAGAGCCTCCCCCATCCTCTGGAATGCTCTACCCCAATCCGTCCGTTTTTCTCCTACTTTATCCACTTTCAGACGATCCCTGAAAACTCATCTCTTCAGAGAAGCCTATCTGGCCCCCACCTAACAACTGTACATTTATCTTCTCAATCAGCACATCACCCACAGTTATTACCTCTTGTATCTTTTGACCTTCCCTCTTAGATTGTAAGCTCTAAGGAGCAGGGCCCTCTGATTCCTACTGTATCAAAGTGTATTGTATTTGTACTGTCTACCCTCAAGTTGTAAAGCGCTACGTAAACTGTTGGCGCTATATAAATCCAGTATAATAATAATATAATAATAATAATATCATCAACCTTCCAATCCAGCGACGATGGGAAGCAGTTAAAGGGGATTGGTTTGGGGGGCAGTGAAAATGCAGCTCCGCTGCACGTTTACTGTTCCCCCAAATAAATTTTTAACTGGTTCCCGACCGGCGCACGCCGATGTACGTCGGCAGAATGGCACGGCTGGGCAAATGGGCGTACCGGTACGTCCATTTGAATTCCCCGCCGTGCCATTGCGAGTCGGGCCGCGGCCTCGATCGCCGCGGGGATACCCGTGATCGCCTCACTGAGAGGACGAATGGAGAGATGCTGATGTAAACAGCATCTCCCCGTTCTGCCTAGTGACAAGTATCACTGATCTCTGCTCCCTGTCATCGGGAGCTGTGATCAGAGTAATGACACTGCTAGCCCATCCCCCTACAGTTAGTAATCACTCCCCTAGGACACACTTAACCCCTCCCCGCCCCCTAGTGGTTAACCCCTTTACTGCCAGTGTCATTTACACAGTAATCAGTGCATTTTTAATCGCACTGATCGCTGTATAGATGACAATGGTCCCAAAAATGTGTCAAAAATGTCCGACATGTCCGCCATAACGTCGCAGTCACAATAAAAATCGCTGATTGCCACCATTACTAGTAAAAAAAAAAATTATTAATAAAAATGCCATAAAACTATTTAGTAAACGCTATAACTTTTGCGCAAACCAATCAATAAACGCCCTTTGCGATTTTTTTTACCAAAAATATGTAGAAGAATACGATCGGCCTAAACTGAGGAAAAAAAATGTTTTTTTATATATTTTTGGGGGATATTTATTATAGCAAAATGTAAAAAATAATGTGTTTTTTTCAAAATTGTCGCTCTTATTTTGTTTATAGCGCAAAAAATAAAAATCGCAGAGGCGATCAAATACCACCAAAAGAAAGCTCTATTTTGTTTGGGAGCCACGTTGCACGACCGCGCAATTGTCAGTTAAAGCGACGCAGTGCCAAATCGCAAAAAACGCTCTGGTCAGGAAGGGGGTAAAATCTTCCGGGGCTGAAGCAGTTAAAGTAGCATGCTTCTTATTATCATCAGGTACCAATTATCACACAGGCAGCACAGTAAGCAGGGGCTCTATCATGACTTTATCATGGCTCTATGTCACATGGCTGTTGGGTACTGGCTTAGTTAACTTATGGCTGTATTGTATATAACAGACTGTAACAGTACAACCATAACAAAGTCAGCACCAAAAGCAATGTGACACAGAGCCATGACAGAGACCCTGCTGTGCTGCCTATGTGATGATTGTAACCTGCTGTGCTGTGAGATATATAAAATAGGACACAGTGAGTATTTCTTTCCTCTATTCCCCACTCACTGTGTCCAGTACAGCCACGATCTCCTCCTGCTCTTCCCTGTCAGCCGCTCAACTTCTTCACATCTGGTGAGGATTGCAGCCGGGAGCCGAACGGAGAATCACAGTATAGTGAATAGTGGGGCGGCATGATGTACATGCGCCCCGAAAATAAAGAAATAGTCCCTCCGCTGTGCTCCTCTCCTGAGCCCCTGTGTTGACCAGATGAGTCCCAGGAAAATATAACTACTCTGTAAGCTTTTTTTTATGCAGTAACGAACTGTCATGATGTCATAATGCATGGGCCCCACTGTGTAGCTGATCTGGGCGGGCCTGGTACATCAGGGCTGGTTGTACTGCCCTATTAGCGGCCCTGCAGACCAGTCTGCAACCAACCAAATTATCCTGTTTAACAGTATGCGTTAAAAACAGGGGTTTAGTCTGCACACATTTGCAAATACATGCGTAAGCTACCGTGCCCCGTTGAGGCACCCCAGTATTTTCTGTAGTCCACTCCTAACTCTAAATTGTGAGAACCTCCACAGTGGCAGCACATGCATTATAATAGATAGGCAGAGGGTAGGCTGGTCGGTAAGTTGAGCTGGGAATTTCTCTGGTTTTGTTTTGCGTATGTCTGTAGTTACCTTAAAGTGATTGTAAAGGCTTGTTTAAAAAAAAATAAATAACAAACATGTGATACTTACCTCCTCTGTGCAGTTGGTTTTGCACAGAGCAGCCCCGATCCTCCTCTTCTCGGGTCCCTATTTGCTGCTCCTAGTCCCTCCCTCCTTTGAGTGCCCCTCAGCCAGCAGCTTGCTACAGGTTGTCACCCAAGCTGAGTCAGAGCTCCGTGTATCCATTCAGACACGGAGCCCCAACATGGCCCCGCCCCCTCTCTCCCCTGATTGGCTGAATGACTTTGGTTGACAGCTGTGGGAGCCAATAGCGCCGCTGCTCTGTCTCAGCCAATCAGGAGGAGTGTACTGGATGGCTGGACATTACTGGAGAAAGAAGGAGCTCAGGTAGGTAATTGGGGGGCTGCTACACACAGAAGGTTTTTTATCTTAATGCATAGTATGCATTAAGATAAAAAAACTATCTGCCTTTACAACTCCTTTAAAGTGATTGTAAAGCCTAGTTTCTTTTTTCTATAAAAATAACAAAGATGTTCTACTTACCTGCCTTGTGCAGTGGTTTTGCACAGAGCAGTCCAGATCCTCCTCTTCTAGGGTCCCTCTTTGCTGCTCCTGGCCTCTCCCTCCTGTTGAGTGTCCCCACAGCAAGCAGCTTGCTATGGGGGCACCTGAGCTGAGTCACAGTTCCATGTGTCCATTCAGACATGGAGCTGCCCCCTCTCTCTCCTGATTGGCTAGCCAAAGATTGCAAAGCCGACTTTGAATGACAGCAGCGGAAGCCAATGGCGCCACTGCTGTGTCTCAGCCAATCAGGAAGGAGAGTCCTGGACAGCTGAGACACTCGCAGACATAGATGGACAGAGACAGGGCTCAGGCAAGTATTAGGGTGCCAGAGGGGGGTTGCTGCACGGAGAAGGTTTTATTTATCTTAATGCACAGAATGCATTAAGATAAAAAAACCTTCTGACTTACAACCCCTTTAACAGACTATATGCACTGGGATGATAATTGCACATCAAACTACACTTAAAATGTTACTAAACCCAGGACCCTGCATTCACTATATCTGATCTCCCACAGTACACAGAACATGGAAATGTAATTATTTTAGTAAATATAAACTGCTAAATACCCTTTCTCATTAGCCATATATAGCAGTCTTGTGACGTCTATCAGTGTCTGGCCGAGCACTGGTTAAAGCTTGTAGGAGGAGTTTTCATTCACCTCTGACTGTCCTATGAGGCTGCATGACCCCCGACCTTCTGTCAGTGCTGACTGGCCCTGTGCTGATCACATGCACCTTCCCAAAAAAAAAAAAACCTCTCATGCAATACACACCAAACTGAGCATGTGCAGTGTGACTCCAAGGCTCTGTTCTATCAGCAGATGGATTAGGGACAGTAAAAGAAGGAGAATAACAGAGAAGGCAGCTTTAAACAGCCTTTTTACACAATGCAGAGGGTTAACAGTAAGTATAACAAGCATACTTTACTTCATAAATAGAATGATTTTACTGTTGTGGGTGTAGCAATACTTTAAAGTGTCATTAAACCCACGCCATTAAAAACTATCAATAAATGGTGTATTACATGCTGTCCATACTCAGTCACTATGGGATTTGTTATTTGTATTCTGCAAATGTGGTTGATCCTGCTGCTCTCTATGTCCCCCTTCTGTCCTAGTCCCCAATGCAGCTGGGGATTTTGCAGAGCAGTGCTGGCACCTCTGCACATGCTCAGTTTTCAGTGAGTTTCTATGCTTAGCATTTCCTCCCTATCACATATGAGCAGCTCATGTGACTATAGAATCACACATGTGGGCGTTTACACAATGGTAAATGACAACCCACTCCCCCCTCCTCCTCCATACCCACTAACCAGCTAAACACAATGGGAAATTACATCATGATTAATGGAGGCTTCACCTTCCTGTTATTCTAAGACACAGTCTGGAGGGACGTTACACAGCCCGTGACTGGCAGAAATCCACCAACATCATGTTATTGCCAAAAAATAATAAAGATTTGATTTCAAATATACATTTGTATCCAAATTTTAAAGTTTTTTTATATTCATTATTTATTTTCTCCCTAAGCTGTTTTTTTTTATTTTGAACATGTGACCAGCAGCAGAGGACTAGAAGCTCCTCCCGCTTATGTTTCCCAGTGTGTGCTTAGTATCACTTTAAAGGGCAGTGTCTTAAAGGGTGCGACTGGGAAAGTGGGCTGAAGGCTTTTCATGAAGCCAGACAGAGGACATAGCTTTAAACATTAGGGCCAGTTCATACCACAATGTCTGTGTTCCAGCTGCATTTCTGCATGCATATTTATTTATATGCGATCCGGTGCATCAGTCCCTAAGGGCTGGCTCACACCAGGTGCAGTCCAGTGCATTTTTATTCTGCATCAAAATCACATGAACAGTGTTTAACATGGATTCCAATGGCCCCAGTTCACACCAGTGCAGTGTGTTCCAATGTAGTCAACAAAACTAGAACATTTTGCATTTTTTTCTGTATGGAATTCACCTGGAAACACATCAAAAACACACTGGAAATTACATGTCCTCAATTGAGATGAAGAAAAAAAAAGGAGGGGAAAAAACACATTGGAACATCAAAAATGCACTAAACACATCAAGCAGAAACACATCAGTAACACAGAAATTATGGTGTGAACCGGCCCTTAAAGTGGTTGTAAACCCTCACTTATACCCAGTTAAATGAACAGCCTCAGATCATACACAGAGATTAAACAAATTTCGCTCATGTCTTTCTGGACCTTGCTTTGTGCACTGGTCCAAATTATTTGCTGGAGGGGGGATTATGGTGTGGGGTTGATTTTCAGGATTTGGGCTTGGCCCCTTAGTTCCAGTGAAGGGAACTCTTAAGGCGTCATGCATACCAAAACATTTTGGACAATTTCAGGCTCCCAACTTTGTGGAAACAGTTTGGGGAGGGCCCTTTCCTGTTCCAACATGATTGCCCGCCAATGCACAAAACAAGGACCATAAAGTCAAGGATGAGCAAGTTTGGGGTAGAGGAACTTGAATGGCCTGCACAGAGTCTTGACCTCAACCCGATAGAACACCTTTGGCAGGAATTAGAGCAGAGACCTTCCCGTCCAACATCAGTGCCTGACCTCACAAATGCACCTCTGGAAGAATGGTCAAACATTCCCATAGACACACTCCTAAACCTTGTGGACAGCCTTGCCAGAAGAGTTGAAGCTGTAACAGCTGCAAAGTGTGGGCCAATGCAATATTGAACCCTATGGACTAAGTCTGGGATGCCATTAAAGTTCATGTGCATATAAAGGCAGGCGTCCCAATGCTTTTGGTAATATAGTGTATATGTGCTTTGTTCAGATTTCATGACTGAGGTTTACAACCACTTTAAAGTCTCTAATAAGACATTATACTAAAATCATCTCAGGAGTAGTAATGGGCATGGTTTAATGTTCTCTGTAAAACTTTGAGCAATATGTAAATGCTATGTAAATAAAATAACAAACTAGTCTAAAGGAAACAATGCACAGTCCCCTGGGTGGCCCCACACTATAGTCAAAGAAGAGATTCATGTAAACATGTTGGCACTTTCCCATGTGGGGAGTGTGCCCACTGCCCATACCTTAACAATAAAAAACTTTTTTTTTTCTTCTAAATGGGGACATGTTTGTTTCAAAGCGTTTTGTAAATATGATAAATGTTTATGGAATTGTATGTAAATTCTTTTTCTTGGAGTCTTGGATGTCCTAGTAGCCGTGGGATTCCCCAGCCAGGTCCGTGGCCCAGCATATGTCAGACACAGAAAGGCCCCTTGGAGTTTGATCTCCCTGGGGGCTTTTTTCCCCGCACTCTAACTGGGTGGTGTGATGTTAGCTCTCTGCCTTGTAGAGATGGCTCTTTTGCTGGAAGCATCTCATGCTTTGCAGGAAGTTCGCCTTCTTTAACCCAAAGAAGAGTGGGGGCCTAACTTCCATGTTGGTGCCGATCTCCAACATTGCGCCCATCTGGTCTCCGAAGATGACGTATTCCGGGACCTGGAAATTACATATTCCAGAAACCCAGAAATTACGTATCCTGGGGCCGGCCGTGACATTATACTAAAATCATCTCAGGAGTAGTAATGGGCATGGTTTAATGTTCTCTGTAAAACTTTGAGCAATATGTACATGCTATGTAAATAAAATAACAAACTAGTCTAAGAAACAATGCACAGTCCCCTGGGCGGCCCAACACCATAGTCAAAAACTCAATAAAAACAAAAATAAATAACTAAACACCAAAGAATTGGATCTCCAACAATTTCTGGTCACATATTGTACAGATACATCATGGAAGATTGATGTCATCAGACTTCCTACCTATTAATATGTCCATCCCTGGACTGGTACTTTGGCGATACTGTAAGGCAAATCATATGATTTACATGGTTTATGTTTAGACCTTAGGTGCATTTAAATTCGGCTTGAACTTTTTAAAGGCTGAAGATTGTCAGGAATCAGGATAACAGGCGAGATTACCTGGTATGCTTTCTAATTTCCTTCTTAGTTCCTCATTCTCCTGCTGTAGACAGATGACCTCTTGTTCCAGTTCCTGGCACCTGGGACAGTAGCCTTCTTCATCCTCATCGTCGTCCTCCTCCTCAGGAAGAGTGGAGGATGATGGGTGGCCATGTGATTCAGAGGTTGCTGGTGATGCCCACCCACCCATTGTATGCACTGGAGACGATGAAAGAACATCCATGTCGGTCATGTGACCATAATCAGTGGTGGATGAGATATTCCGAACTGGGAAACTGCTGGCCAGAAGGTAGTTTTGAAGGGAATCAGTGAACACCCTCAGGAATGCAGAGGTTTGTTGCTTTTTGTGAATGTACTGCATTTCTACGTCTGGTTTGTCTGATGGTTGATTGTGAAAGGCTTTATTAAGCTGGCACTGGTCTGACCTTTCACTATAACTGTTATTTTCCTGTTTCACACAAGACAAGGCTGGAGAATGCTTTGAGTCCAAAAGCTTCCCCCCACAGTTCAACAGGTTTAGCACTCGGCTACACTGCTGGGCAAAGGCATCGAGAATCATCCGGCTTTCTGAAAAGAGAAAATAAAAAAAGTAACGAAAAGACAACCATGGCATCAGGGAAAAAAAAAAGCCCCTGCAATGGGTTCATTTCTTCATTAACTGCCAGAATTAGCCGTCATTCAGTTTGATTAGAAACACATGCTTTCATTGCAATGTAAAGTTAATTGCTTATGTTCTTATTGATTTGCATAATTAACAATGACAAGTATTAATAGCAAGAAAATGTAAATGTACTC